>NW_027150089.1:0-105000 GCF_031143425.1 Pleurodeles waltl | reverse complement strand
CGAAGTGCCTACCTGTAGATTTTGGCCCCTAGCTCAGCCGGCACCTAGGGAAACCTACCAAACCTGTGCATTTCTGAAAACTAGAGACCTAGGGGAATCCAAAGAGTGGTGACTTGTGGGGCTCGGTCCAGGTTCTGTTATCCAGAATCCTTTGCAAACCTCAAAATTTGGCTAAAAAAACACATGTTCCTCACATTTCTGTGGCAGAAAGTTCTGGAATCAGAGAGGAGCCACAAATTTCCTTCCACCCAGCGTTCCTCCAAGTCTCCCAATAAAAATGATACCTCACTTGTGTGGGTAGGCCTAGCGCCCGCTACAGGAAACGCGCCAAAGCGCAATGTGGACTCATCCACATTTTTGGAAGAACACAGAGGTGTTTTTTGCGAAGTGCCTACCTGTAGATTTTGGCCTCTAGCTCAGCCGGCACCTAGGGAAACCTACCAAACCTGTGCATTTCTGAAAACTAGAGACCTAGGGGAATCCAAGGAGGGGTGACTTGCGGGGCTCGGACCAGGTTCTGTTACCCAGAATCCTTTGCAAACCTCAAAATTTTGCTAAAAAAACACATGTTCCTCACATTTCTGTGGCAGAAAGTTCTGGAATCAGAGAGGAGCCACAAATTTCCTTCCACCCAGCATTCCTCCAAGTCTCCCGATAAAAATGATACCTCACTTGTGTGGGTAGGCCTAGCACCCGCGACAGGAAATGCCCCAAAGCTCAACGTGGACACATCCAAATTTTTGGAAGAAAACAGAGGTGTTTTTTGCAAAGTGCCTCCCTGTAGATTTTGGCCTCTAGCTCAGCCGGCACCTAGGGAAACCTACCAAACCTGTGCATTTCTGAAAACTAGAGACCTAGGGGAATCCAAGGAGGGGTGACTTGCGGGGCTCGGACCAGGTTCTGTTACCCAGAATCCTTTGCAAACCTCAAAATTTGGCTAAAAAAACACATGTTCCTCACATTTCTGTGGCAGAAAGTTCTGGAATCAGAGAGGAGCCACAAATTTCCTTCCACCCAGCGTTCCTCCAAGTCTCCCGATAAAAATGATACCTCACTTGTGTGGGTAGGCCTAGCGCCCGCGACAGGAAACGCCCCAAAGCGCAACGTGGACACATCCAAATTTTTGGAAGAAAACAGAGGTGTTTTTTGCGAAGTGCCTACCTGTAGATTTTGGCCTCTAGCTCAGCCGGCACCTAGGGAAACCTACCAAACCTGTGCATTTCTGAAAACTAGAGACCTAGGGGAATCCAAGGAGGGGTGACTTGCGGGGCTCGGACCAGGTTCTGTTACCCAGAATCCTTTGCAAACCTCAAAATTTGGCTAAAAAAACACATGTCCCTCACATTTCTGTGGCAGAAAGTTCTGGAATCAGAGAGGAGCCACAAATTTCCTTCCACCCAGCGTTCCTCCAAGTCTCCCGATAAAAATGATACCTCACTTGTGTGGGTAGGCCTAGCGCCCGCTACAGGAAACGCCCCAAAGCGCAACGTGGACTCATCCACATTTTTGGAAGAAAACAGAGGTGTTTTTTGTGAAGTGCCTACCTGTAGATTTTGGCCTCTAGCTCAGCCGGCACCTAGGGAAACCTACCAAACCTGTGCATTTCTGAAAACTAGAGACCTAGGGGAATCCAAGATGGGGTGACTTGTGGGGCTCGGACCAGGTTCTGTTACCCAGAATCCTTTGCAAACCTCAAAATTTGGCTAAAAAAACACACGTTCCTCACATTTCTGTGGCAGAAAGTTCTGGAATCAGAGAGGAGCCACAAATTTCCTTCCACCCAGCGTTCCTCCAAGTCTCCCGATAAAAATGATACCTCACTTGTGTGGGGAGGCCTAGCGCCCACGACAGGAAACGCCCCAAAGCTCAACGTGGACACATCCACATTTTTGGAAGAAAACAGAGGTGTTTTTTGCGAAGTGCCTCCCTGTAGATTTTGGCCTCTAGCTCAGCCGGCACCTAGGGAAACCTACCAAAACTGTGCATTTCTGAAAACTAGAGACTTAGGGGAATCAAAGGAGGGGTGACTTGCGGGGCTCGGACCAGGTTCTGTTTCCCAGAAGCCTTTGCAAACCTCAAAATTTGGCTAAAAAAACACATGTTCCTCACATTTCTGTGGCAGAAAGTTCTGGAATCTGAGAGGAGCCACAAATTTCCTTCCACCCAGCGTTCCTCCAAGTCTCCCGATAAAAATGATACCTCACTTGTGTGGGTAGGCCTAGCGCCCGCTACAGGAAACGCCCCAAAGCGCAACGTGGACTCATCCACATTTTTGGAAGAAAACAGAGGTGTTTTTTGTGAAGTGCCTACCTGTAGATTTTGGCCTCTAGCTCAGCCGGCACCTAGGGAAACCTACCAAACCTGTGCATTTCTGAAAACTAGAGACCTAGGGGAATCTAAGATGGGGTGACTTGTGGGGCTCGGACCAGGTTCTGTTACCCAGAATCCTTTGCAAACCTCAAAATTTGGCTAAAAAAACACATGTTCCTCACATTTCTGTGGCAGAAAGTTCTGGAATCAGAGAGGAGCCACAAATTTCCCTCCACTCAGCATTCCCCCAAGTCTCCCGATAAAAATGATAACTCACTTGTGTGGGTAGGCCTAGCGCCCGCGACAAGAAACGCCCCAAAGCGCAACGTGGACACATCCAAATTTTTGGAAGAAAACAGAGGTGTTTTTTGCGAAGTGCCTACCTGTAGATTTTGGCCCCTAGCTCAGCCGGCACCTAGGGAAACCTACCAAACCTGTGCATTTCTGAAAACTAGAGACCTAGGGGAATCGAAAGAGTGGTGACTTGTGGGGCTCGGACCAGGTTCTGTTATCCAGAATCCTTTGCAAACCTCAAAATTTGGCTAAAAAAACACATGTTCCACACATTTCTGTGGCAGAAAGTTCTGGAATCAGAGAGGAGCCACAAATTTCCTTCCACCCAGCGTTCCTCCAAGTCTCCCGATAAAAATGATACCTCACTTGTGTGGGTAGGCCTAGCACCCGCGACAGGAAATGCCCCAAAGCTCAACGTGGACACATCCAAATTTTTGGAAGAAAACAGAGGTGTTTTTTGCAAAGTGCCTCCCTGTAGATTTTGGCCTCTAGCTCATCGGCACCTAGGGAAACCTACCAAACCTGTGCATTTCTGAAAACTAGAGACCTAGGGGAATCCAAGGAGGGGTGACTTGCGGGGCTCGGACCAGGTTCTGTTACCCAGAAGCCTTTGCAAACCTCAAAATTTGGCTAAAAAAACACATGTTCCTCACATTTCTGTGGCAGAAAGTTCTGGAATCTGAGAGGAGCCACAAATTTCCTTCCACCCAGCGTTCCTCCAAGTCTCCCGATAAAAATGATACCTCACTTGTGTGGGTAGGCCTAGCGCCCGCTACAGGAAACGCCCCAAAGCGCAACGTGGACTCATCCACATTTTTGGAAGAAAACAGAGGTGTTTTTTGTGAAGTGCCTACCTGTAGATTTTGGCCTCTAGCTCAGCCGGCACCTAGGGAAACCTACCAAACCTGTGCTTTTCTGAAAACTAGAGACCTAGGGGAATCCAAGATGGGGTGACTTGTGGGGCTCGGACCAGGTTCTGTTACCCAGAATCCTTTGCAAACCTCAAAATTTGGCTAAAAAAACACATGTTCCTCACATTTCTGTGGCAGAAAGTTCTGGAATCAGAGAGGAGCCACAAATTTCCTTCCACTCAGCATTCCCCCAAGTCTCCCGATAAAAATGATGACTCACTTGTGTGGGTAGGCCTAGCGCCCGCGACAAGAAACGCCCCAAAGCGCAACGTGGACACATCCAAATTTTTGGAAGAAAACAGAGGTGTTTTTTGCAAAGTGCCCAGCTGTAGATTTTGGCCCCTAGCTCAGCCGGCACCTAGGGAAACCTACCAAACCTGTGCATTTCTGAAAACTAGAGACCTAGGGGAATCGAAAGAGTGGTGACTTGTGGGGCTCGGACCAGGTTCTGTTATCCAGAATCCTTTGCAAACCTCAAAATTTGGCTAAAAAAACACATGTTCCTCACATTTCTGTGGCAGAAAGTTCTGGAATCAGAGAGGAGCCACAAATTTCCTTCTACCCAGCGTTCCTCCAAGTCTCCCGATAAAAATGATACCTCACTTGTGTGGGTAGGCCTAGCGCCCGCTACAGGAAACGCCCCAAAGCGCAACGTGGACTCATCCACATTTTTGGAAGAAAACACAGGTGTTTTTTGAGAAAGTGCCTACCTGTAGATTTTGGCCTCTAGCTCAGCCGGCACCTAGGGAAACCTACCAAACCTGTGCATTTCTGAAAACTAGAGACCTAGGGGAATCCAAGATGGGGTGACTTGTGGGGCTCGGACCAGGTTCTGTTACCCAGAATCCTTTGCAAACCTCAAAATTTGGCTAAAAAAACACATGTTCCTCACATTTCTGTGGCAGAAAGTTCTGGAATCAGAGAGGAGCCACAAATTTCCTTCCACCCAGCGTTCCTCCAAGTCTCCCGATAAAAATGATACCTCACTTGTGTGGGTAGGCCTAGCTCCCGCGACAGGAAACGCCCCAAAGCGCAACGTGGACACATCCAAATTTTTGGAAGAAAACAGAGGTGTTTTTTGCGAAATGCCTCCCTGTAGATTTTGGCCTCTAGCTCAGCCGGCACCTAGGGAAACCTACCAAACCTGTGCATTTCTGAAAACTAGAGACCTAGGGGAATCCAAGGAGGGGTGACTTGCGGGGCTCGGACCAGGTTCTGTTACCCAGAAGCCTTTGCAAACCTCAAAATTTGGCTAAAAAAACACATGTTCCTCACATTTCTGTGGCAGAAAGTTCTGGAATCAGAGAGGAGCCACAAATTTCCTTCCACCCAGCGTTCCTCCAAGTCTCCCGATAAAAATGATACCTCACTTGTGTGGGTAGGCCTAGCGCCCGCGACAGGAAACGCCCCAAAGCTCAACGTGGACACATCCACATTTTTGGAAGAAAACAGAGGTGTTTTTTGCGAAGTGCCTCCCTGTAGATTTTGGCCTCTAGCTCAGCCGGCACCTAGGGAAACCTACCAAACCTGTGCATTTCTGAAAACTAGAGACCTAGGGGAATCAAAGGAGGGGTGACTTGCGGGGCTCGGACCAGGTTCTGTTACCCCGAAGCCTTTGTAAACCTCATAATTTGGCTAAAAAAACACATGTTCCTCACATTTCTGTGGCAGAAAGTTCTGGAATCTGAGAGAAGCCACAAGTTTTCTTCCACCCAGCGTTCCCCCAAGTCTCCCGATAAAAATGATACCTCACTTGTGTGGGTAGGCCTAGCGCCCGCTACAGGAAACGCACCAAAGCGCAACGTGGACTCATCCACATTTTTTGAAGAAAACAGAGGTGTTTTTTGCGAAGTGCCTACCTGTAGATTTTGGCCTCTAGCTCAGCCGGCACCTAGGGAAACCTACCAAACCTGTGCATTTCTGAAAACTAGAGACCTAGGGGAATCCAAGATGGGGTGAATTGTAGGGCTCGGACCAGGTTCTGTTACCCAGAATCCTTTGCAAACCTCAAAATTTGGCTAAAAAAACACATGTTCCTCACATTTCTGTGGCAGAAAGTTCTGGAATCTGGGAGGAGCCACAAGTTTTCTTCCACCCAGCGTTCCCCCAAGTCTCCCGATAAAAATGATACCTCACTTGTGTGGGTAGGCCTAGCGCCCGCTACAGGAAACGCCCCAAAGCGCAACGTGGACACATCCAAATAATGGGAAGAAAACAGAGGTGTTTTTTGCGAAGTGCCTACCTGTAGATTTTGGCCTCTAGCTCAGCCGGCATCTAGGGAAACCTACCAAACCTGTGCATTTCTGAAAACTAGAGACCTAGGGGAATCCAAGGAGGGGTGACTTGCGGGGCTCGGACCAGGTTCTGTTGCCCAGAAACCTTTGCAAACCTCAAAATTTGGCTAAAAAAACACATGTTCCTCACATTTCTGTGGCAGAAAGTTCTGGAATCTGAGAGGAGCCACAAATTTCCTTCCACCCAGCGTTCCCCCAAGTCTCCCGATAAAAATGATACCTCACTTGTGTGGGTAGGCCTAGCGCCCGCGACAGGAAACGCCCCAAAGCGCAACGTGGACACATCCAAATTTTTGAAAGAAAACAGTGCCTACCTGTGGATTTTGGCCTGTAGCTCAGCCGGCACCTATGGAAACCTACCAACCCTGTGCATTTTTGGAAACTAGAGACCGAGGGGAATCCAAGATGGGGTGACTTGTGGGGCTCGGACCAGGTTCTGTTACCCAGAATCCTTTGCAAACCTCAAAATTTGGCTAAAAAAACACATGTTCCTCACATTTCTGTGGCAGAAAGTTCTGGAATCATAGAGGAGCCACAAATTTCCTTCCACTCAGCATTCCCCCAAGTCTCCCGATAAAAATGATAACTCACTTGTGTGGGTAGGCCTAGCGCCCGCAACAAGAAACGCCCCAAAGCGCAACGTGGACACATCCAAATTTTTGGAAGAAAACAGAGGTGTTTTTTGCGAAGTGCCTACCTGTAGATTTTGGCCTCTAGCTCAGCCGGCACCTAGGGAAAACCTACCAAACCTGTGCATTTCTGAAAACTAGAGACCTAGGGGAAGCCAAGGAGGGGTGACTTGCGGGGCTCGGACCAGGTTCTGTTACCCAGAATCCTTTGCAAACCTCAAAATTTGGCTAAAAAAACCACATGTTCCTCACATTTCTGTGGCAGAAAGTTGTGGAATCAGAGAGGAGCCACAAATTTCCTTCCACCCAGCGTTCCTCCAAGTCTCCCGTTAAAAATGATACCTCACTTGTGTGGGTAGGCCTAGCGCCCGCGACAGGAAACGCCCCAAAGCGCAACGTGGACTCATCCACATTTTTGGAAGAAAACAGAGGTGTTTTTTGTGAAGTGCCTACCTGTAGATTTTGGCCTCTAGCTCAGCCGGCACCTAGGGAAACCTACCAAACCTGTGCATTTCTGAAAACTAGAGACCTAGGGGAATCCAAGATGGGGTGACTTGTGGGGCTCGGACCAGGTTCTGTTACCCAGAATCCTTTGCAAACCTCAAAATTTGGCTAAAAAAACACATGTTCCTCACATTTCTGTGGCAGAAAGTTCTGGAATCAGAGAGGAGCCACAAATATCCTTCCACTCAGCATTCCCCCAAGTCTCCCGATAAAAATGATAACTCACTTGTGTGGGTAGGCCTAGCGCCCGCGACAAGAAACGCCCCAAAGCGCAACGTGGACACATCCAAATTTTTGGAAGAAAACAGAGGTGTTTTTTGCAAAGTGCCTACCTGTAGATTTTGGCCCCTAGCTCAGCCGGCACCTAGGGAAACCTACCAAACCTGTGCATTTCTGAAAACTAGAGACCTAGGGGAATCGAAAGAGTGGTGACTTGTGGGGCTCGGACCAGGTTCTGTTATCCAGAATCCTTTGCAAACCTCAAAATTTGGCTAAAAAAACACATGTTCCTCACATTTCTGAGGCATAAAGTTCTGGAATCAGAGAGGAGCCACAAATTTCCTTCCACCCAGCGTTCCTCCAAGTCTCCCGATAAAAATGATACCTCACTTGTGTGGGTAGGCCTAGCGCCCGCTACAGGAAACGCCCCAAAGCGCAACGTGGACTCATCCACATTTTTGGAAGAAAACAGAGGTGTTTTTTGCGAAGTGCCTACCTGTAGATTTTGGCCTCTAGCTCAGCCGGCACCTAGGGAAACCTACCAAACCTGTGCATTTCTGAAAACTAGAGACCTAGGGGAATCCAAGATGGGGTGACTTGTGGGGCTCGGACCAGGTTCTGTTACCCAGAATCCTTTGCAAACCTCAAAATTTGGCTAAAAAAACACATGTTCCTCACATTTCTGTGGCAGAAAGTTCTGGAATCAGAGAGGAGCCACAAATTTCCTTCCACTCAGCATTCCCCCAAGTCTCCCGATAAAAATGATACCTCACTTGGGTGGGTAGGCCTAGCGCCCGCGACAGGAAACGCCCCAAAGCGCAACGTGGACACATCCTAATTTTTGGAAGAAAACAGAGGTGTTTTTTGCGAAGTGCCTACCTGTAGATATTGGCCCCTAGCTCAGCCGGCACCTAGGGAAACCTACCAAACCTGCGCATTTCTGAAAACTAGAGACCTAGGGGAATCCAAAGAGGGGTGACTTGTGGGGCTCGGACCAGGTTCTGTTATCCAGAATCCTTTGCAAACCTCAAAATTTGGCTAAAAAAACACATGTTCCTCACATTTCTGTGGCAGAAAGTTCTGGAATCAGAGAGGAGCCACAAATTTCCTTCCACCCAGCGTTCCTCCAAGTCTCCCGATAAAAATGATACCTCACTTGTGTGGGTAGGCCTAGCGCCCGCTACAGGAAACGCCCCAAAGCGCAACATGGACACATCCACATTTTTGGAAGAAAACAGAGGTGTTTTTTGCGAAGTGCCTCCCTGTAGATTTTGGCCTCTAGCTCAGCCGGCACCTAGGGAAACCTACCAAACCTGTGCATTTCTGAAAACTAGAGACCTAGGGGAATCCAAGGAGGGGTGACTTGCGGGGCTCGGACCAGGTTCTGTTACCCAGAAGCCTTTGCAAACCTCAAAATTTGGCTAAAAAAACACATGTTCCTCACATTTCTGTGGCAGAAAGTTCTGGAATCAGAGAGGAGCCACAAATTTCCTTCCACCCAGCGTTCCTCCAAGTCTCCTGATAAAAATGATACCTCACTTGTGTGGGTAGGCCTAGCGCCCGCGACAGGAAACGCCCCAAAGCTCAACGTGGACACATCCACATTTTTGGAAGAAAACAGAGGTGTTTTTTGCGAAGTGCCTCCCTGTAGATTTTGGCCTCTAGCTCAGCCGGCACCTAGGGAAACCTACCAAACCTGTGCATTTCTGAAAACTAGAGACCTAGGGGAATCAAAGGAGGGGTGACTTGCGGGGCTCGGACCAGGTTCTGTTACCCCGAAGCCTTTGCAAACCTCAAAATTTGGCTAAAAAAACACATGTTCCTCACATTTCTGTGGCAGAAAGTTCTGGAATCTGAGAGGAGCCACAAATTTCCTTCCACCCAGCGTTCCTCCAAGTCTCCCGATAAAAATGATACCTCACTTGTGTGGGTAGGCCTAGCGCCCGCTACAGGAAACGCCCCAAAGCGCAACGTGGACTCATCCACATTTTTGGAAGAAAACAGAGGTGTTTTTTGTGAAGTGCCTACCTGTAGATTTTGGCCTCTAGCTCAGCCGGCACCTAGGGAAACCTACCAAACCTGTGCATTTCTGAAAACTAGAGACCTAGGGGAATCTAAGATGGGGTGACTTGTGGGGCTCGGACCAGGTTCTGTTACCCAGAATCCTTTGCAAACCTCAAAATTTGGCTAAAAAAACACATGTTCCTCACATTTCTGTGGCAGAAAGTTCTGGAATCAGAGAGGAGCCACAAATTTCCTTCCACTCAGCATTCCCTCAAGTCTCCCGATAAAAATGATAACTCACTTGTGTGGGTAGGCCTAGCGCCCGCGACAAGAAACGCCCCAAAGCGCAACGTGGACACATCCAAATTTTTGGAAGAAAACAGAGGTGTTTTTTGCGAAGTGCCTACCTGTAGATTTTGGCCTCTAGCTCAGCCGGCACCTAGGGAAACCTACCAAACCTGTGCATTTCTGAAAACTAGAGACCTAGGGGAATCCAAAGAGTGGTGACTTGTGGGGCTCGGACCAGGTTCTGTTATCCAGAATCCTTTGCAAACCTCAAAATGTGGCTAAAAAAACACATGTTCCTCACATTTCTGTGGCAGAAAGTTCTGGAATCAGAGAGGAGCCACAAATTTCCTTCCACCCAGCGTTCCTCCAAGTCTCCCGATAAAAATGATACCTCACTTGTGTGGGTAGGCCTAGCGCCCGCGACAGGAAACGCCCCAAAGCGCAACGTGGACACATCCAAATTTTTGGAAGAAAACAGAGGTGTTTTTTGCGAAGTGCCTACCTGTAGATTTTGGCCTCTAGCTCAGCCGGCACCTAGGGAAACCTACCAAACCTGTGCATTTCTGAAAACTAGAGACCTAGGGGAATCCAAGGAGGGGTGACTTGCGGGGCTCGGACCAGGTTCTGTTACCCAGAATCCTTTGCAAACCTCGACATTTTGCTAAAAAAACACATGTTCCTCACATTTCTGTGGCAGAAAGTTCTGGAATCAGAGAGGAGCCACAAATTTCATTCCACCCAGCATTCCTCCAAGTCTCCCGATAAAAATGATACCTCACTTGTGTGGGTAGGCCTAGCACCCGCGACAGGAAATGCCCCAAAGCGCAACGTGGACACATCCACATTTTTGGAAGAAAACAGAGGTGTTTTTTGCGAAGTGCCTACCTGTAGATTTTGGCTTCTAGCTCAGCCGGCACCTAGGGAAAACTACCAAACCTGTGCATTTCTGAAAACTAGAAACCTAGGGGAATCCAAGGAGGGGTGACTTGCGGGGCTCGGACCAGGTTCTGTTACCCAGAAGCCTTTGCAAACCTCAAAATTTGGTCTAAAAAACACATGTTCCTCACATTTCTGTGGCAGAAAGTTCTGGAATCTGAGAGGAGCCACAAATTGCCTTCCACCCAGCGTTCCTCCAAGTCTCCCGATAAAAATGATACCTCACTTGTGTGGGTAGGCCTAGCGCCCGCTACAGGAAACGCCCCAAAGCGCAACGTGGACTCATCCACATTTTTTGAAGAAAACAGAGGTGTTTTTTGCGAAGTGCCTACCTGTAGGTTTTGGCCTCTAGCTCAGCCGGCACCTAGGGAAACCTACCAAACCTGTGCATTTCTGAAAACTAGAGACCTAGGGGAATCCAAGATGGGGTGAATTGTAGGGCTCGGACCAGGTTCTGTTACCCAGAATCCTTTGCAAACCTCAAAATTTGGTTAAAAAAACACATGTTCCTCACATTTCTGTGGCAGAAAGTTCTGGAATCTGAGAGGAGCCACAAATTTCCTTCCACCCAGCGTTCCCCCAAGTCTCCCGATAAAAATGATACCTCACTTGTGTGGGTAGGCCTAGCGCCCGTGACAGGAAACGCCCCAAAGCGCAACGTGGACACATCCAAATTTTTGGAAGAAAACGGAGGTGTTTTTTGCGAAGTGCCTACCTGTAGATTTTGGCCTCTAGCTCAGCCGGCACCTAGGGAAACCTACCAAACCTGTGCAATTCTGAAAACTAGAGACCTAGGGGAATCCAAGGAGGGGTGACTTGCGGGGCTCGGACCAGGTTCTGTTACCCAGAATCCTTTGCAAACCTCAAAATTTGGCTACAAAAACACATGTTCCTCACATTTCTGTGGCAGAAAGTTCTGGAATCTGAGAGGAGCCACAAGTTTTCTTCCACCCAGCGTTCCCCCAAGTCTCCCGATAAAAATGATACCTCACTTGTGTGGGTAGGCCTAGCGCCCGCTACAGGAAACGCCCCAAAGCGCAACGTGGACACATCCAAATAATGGGAAGAAAACAGAGGTGTTTTTTGCGAAGTGCCTACCTGTAGATTTTGGCCTCTAGCTCAGCCGGCATCTAGGGAAACCTACCAAACCTGTGCATTTCTGAAAACTAGAGACCTAGGGGAATCCAAGGAGGGGTGACTTGCGGGGCTCGGACCAGGTTCTGTTGCCCAGAAACCTTTGCAAACCTCAAAATTTGGGTAAAAAAACACATGTTCCTCACATTTCTGTGGCAGAAAGTTCTGGAATCTGAGAGGAGCCACAAATTTCCTTCCACCCAGCGTTCCCCCAAGTCTCCCGATAAAAATGATACCTCACTTGTGTGGGTAGGCCTAGCGCCCGCGACAGGAAACGCCCCAAAGCGCATCGTGGACACATCCAAATTTTTGAAAGAAAACAGTGCCTACCTGTGGATTTTGGCCTGTAGCTCAGCCGGCACCTATGGAAACCTACCAACCCTGTGCATTTTTGGAAACTAGAGACCGAGGGGAATCCAAGATGGGGTGACTTGTGGGGCTCGGACCAGGTTCTGTTACCCAGAATCCTTTGCAAACCTCAAAATTTGGCTAAAAAAACACATGTTCCTCACATTTCTGTGGCAGAAAGTTCTGGAATCATAGAGGAGCCATAAATTTCCTTCCACTCAGCATTCCCCCAAGTCTCCCGATAAAAATGATAACTCACTTGTGTGGGTAGGCCTAGCGCCCGCAACAAGAAACGCCCCAAAGCGCAACGTGGACACATCCAAATTTTTGGAAGAAAACAGAGGTGTTTTTTGCAAAGTGCCTACCTGTAGATTTTGGCCTCTAGCTCAGCCGGCACCTAGGGAAAACCTACCAAACCTGTGCATTTCTGAAAACTAGAGACCTAGGGGAAGCCAAGGAGGGGTGACTTGCGGGGCTCGGACCAGGTTCTGTTACCCAGAATCCTTTGCAAACCTCAAAATTTGGCTAAAAAAAACACATGTTCCTCACATTTCTGTGGCAGAAAGTTCTGGAATCAGAGAGGAGCCACAAATTTCCTTCCACCCAGCGTTCCTCCAAGTCTCCCGTTAAAAATGATACCTCACTTGTGTGGGTAGGCCTAGCGCCCGCGACAGGAAACGCCCCAAAGCGCAACGTGGACACATCCACATTTTTGGAAGAAAACAGAGGTGTTTTTTGCGAAGTGCCTACCTGTAGATTTTGGCTTCTAGCTCAGCCGGCACCTAGGGAAACCTACCAAACCTGTGCATTTCTAAAAACTAGAGACCTAGGGGAATCCACGGAGGGGTGACTTGCGGGGCTCGGACCAGGTTCTGTTACCCAGAATCCTTTGCAAACCTCAAAATTTGGCTAAAAAAACACATGTTCCTCACATTTCTGTGGCAGAAAGTTCTGGAATCTGAGAGGAGCCACAAATTTCCTTCCACCCAGCGTTCCTCCAAGTCTCCCGATAAAAATGATACCTCATTTGTGTGAGTAGGCATAGCGCCCGCGACAGGAAACGCCCCAAGGCGCAACGTGGACACATCCAAATTTTTGGAAGAAAACAGAGGTGTTTTTTGCGAAGTGCCTACCTGTAGATTTTGGCCTCTAGCTCAGCCGGCACCTAGGGAAACCTACCAAACCTGTGCATTTCTGAAAACTAGAGACCTAGGGGAATCCAAAGAGGGGTGACTTGCGGGGCTCGGACGAGGTTCTGTTACCCAGAATCCTTTGCAAACCTCAAAATTTGGCTAAAAAAACACATGTTCCTCACATTTCTGTGGCTGAAAGTTCTGGAATCAGAGAGGAGCCACACATTTCCTCCACCCAGCGTTCCTCCAAGTCTCCCGATAAAAATGATACCTCACTTGTGTGGGTAGGCCTAGCGCCCACGACAGGAAACGCCCCAAAGCGCAACGTGGACACATCCACATTTTTGGAAGAAAACAGAGGTGTTTTTTTGCGAATTGCCTACCTGTAGATTTTGGCTTCTAGCTCAGCCGGCACCTAGGGAAACCTACCAAACCTGTGCATTTCTGAAAACTAGAGACATAGGGGAATCCAAGGAGGGGTGACTTGCGGGGCTCGGACCAGGTTCTGTTACCCAGAAGCCTTTGCAAACCTCAAAATTTGGCTAAAAAAACACATGTTCCTCACATTTCTGTGGCAGAAAGTTCTGGAATCTGAGAGGAGCCACAAATTTCCTTCTACCCAGCGTTCCTCCAAGTCTCCCGATAAAAATGATACCTCACTTGTGTGGGTAGGCCTAGCGCCCGCTACTGGAAACGCCCCAAAGCGCAACGTGGACACATCCACATTTTTGGAAGAAAACAGAGGTGTTTTTTGCGACGTGCCTACCTGTAGATTTTGGCATCTAGCTCAGCCGGCACCTAGGGAAACCTACCAAACCTGTGCATTTCTGAAAACTAGAGACCTAGGGGAATCCAAGGAGGGGTGACTTGTGGGGCTCGGACCAGGTTCTGTTACCCAGAAGCCTTTGCAAACCTCACAATTTGGTTAAAAAAACACATGTTCCTCACTATTCTGTGGCAGAAAGTTCTGGAATCTGAGAGGAGCCACAAATTTCCTCCCACCCAGCGTTCACCCAAGTCTCCCGATAAAAATGATACCTCACTTGTGTGGGTAGGCCTAGCGCCCGCGACAGGAAACGCCCCAAAGCACAACGTGGACACATCCACATTTTTGGAAGAAAACAGAGGTGTTTTTTGCGAAGTGCCTACCTGTAGATTTTGGCTTCTAGCTCAGCCGGCACCTAGGGAAACCTACCAAACCGGTGCATTTCTGAAAACTAGAGACCTAGGGGAATCCACGGAGGGGTGACTTGCGGGGCTCGGACCAGGTTCTGTTACCCAGAAGCCTTTGCAAACCTCAAAATTTGGCTAAAAAAACACATGTTCCTCACATTTCTGTGGCAGAAAGTTCTGGAATCTGAGAGGAGCCACAAATTTCCTTCTACCCAGCGTTCCTCCAAGTCTCCCGATAAAAATGATACCTCACTTGTGTGGGTAGGCCTAGCGCCCGCTACTGGAAACGCCCCAAAGCGCAACGTGGACACATCCACATTTTTGGAAGAAAACAGAGGTGTTTTTTGCGAAGTGCCTACCTGTAGATTTTGGCCTCTAGCTCAGCCGGCACCTAGGGAAACCTACCAAAACTGTGCATTTCTGAAAACTAGAGACCTAGGGGAATCCACGGAGGGGTGACTTGCGGGGCTCGGACCAGGTTCTGTTACCCAGAAGCCTTTGCAAACCTCAAAATTTGGCTAAAAAAACACATGTTCCTCACATTTCTGTGGCAGAAAGTTCTGGAATCAGAGAGGAGCCACAAATTTCCTTCCACTCAGCATTCCCCCAAGTCTCCCGATAAAAATGATACCTCACTTGTGTGGGTAGGCCTAGCGCCCGCGACAGGAAACGCCCCAAAGCGCAACGTGGACACATCCAAATTTTTGGAAGAAAACAGAGGTGTTTTTTGCGAAGTGCCTACCTGTAGATTTTGGCCTCTAGCTCAGCCGGCACCTAGGGAAACCTACCAAACCTGTGCATTTCTGAAAACTAGAGACCTAGGGAAATCCAAGGAGCGGTGACTTGCGGGGCTCGGACCAGGTTCTGTTACCCAGAATCCTTTGCAAACCTCAAAATTTGGCTAAAAAAAACACATGTTCCTCACATTTCTGTGGCAGAAAATTCTGGAATCAGAGAGGAGCCACAAATTTCCTTCCACTCAGCATTCCCCCAAGTCTCCCGATAAAAATGATACCTCACTTGTGTGGGTAGGCCTAGCGCCCGCTACAGGAAACGCCCCAAAGCGCAACGTGGACACAACCAAATTTTGGGAAGAAAACAGAGGTGTTTTTTGCGAAGTGCCTACCTGTAGATTTTGGCCTCTAGCTCAGCCGGCACCTAGGGAAACCTACCAAACCTGTGCTTTTCTGAAAACTAGAGACCTAGGGGAATCCAAGATGGGGTGACTTGTGGGGCTCGGACCAGGTTCTGTTACCCAGAATCCTTTGCAAACCTCAAAATTTGGCTAAAAAAACACATGTTCCTCACATTTCTGTGGCAGAAAGTTCTGGAATCAGAGAGGAGCCACAAATTTCCTTCCACTCAGCATTCCCCCAAGTCTCCCGATAAAAATGATGACTCACTTGTGTGGGTAGGCCTAGCGCCCGCGACAAGAAACGCCCCAAAGCGCAACGTGGACACATCCAAATTTTTGGAAGAAAACAGAGGTGTTTTTTGCAAAGTGCCTACCTGTAGATTTTGGCCCCTAGCTCAGCCGGCACCTAGGGAAACCTACCAAACCTGTGCATTTCTGAAAACTAGAGACCTAGGGGAATCGAAAGAGTGGTGACTTGTGGGGCTCGGACCAGGTTCTGTTATCCAGAATCCTTTGCAAACCTCAAAATTTGGCTAAAAAAACACATGTTCCTCACATTTCTGTGGCAGAAAGTTCTGGAATCAGAGAGGAGCCACAAATTTCCTTCCACCCAGCGTTCCTCCAAGTCTCCCGATAAAAATGATACCTCACTTGTGTGGGTAGGCCTAGCGCCCGCTACAGGAAACGCCCCAAAGCGCAACGTGGACTCATCCACATTTTTGGAAGAAAACAGAGGTGTTTTTTGAGAAAGTGCCTACCTGTAGATTTTGGCCTCTAGCTCAGCCGGCACCTAGGGAAACCTACCAAACCTGTGCATTTCTGAAAACTAGAGACCTAGGGGAATCCAAGATGGGGTGACTTGTGGGGCTCGGACCAGGTTCTGTTACCCAGAATCCTTTGCAAACCTCAAAATTTGGCTAAAAAAACACATGTTCCTCACATTTCTGTGGCAGAAAGTTCTGGAATCAGAGAGGAGCCACAAATTTCCTTCCACCCAGCGTTCCTCCAAGTCTCCCGATAAAAATGATACCTCACTTGTGTGGGTAGGCCTAGCTCTCGCGACAGGAAACGCCCCAAAGCGCAACGTGGACACATCCAAATTTTTGGAAGAAAACAGAGGTGTTTTTTGCGAAATGCCTCCCTGTAGATTTTGGCCTCTAGCTCAGCCGGCACCTAGGGAAACCTACCAAACCTGTGCATTTCTGAAAACTAGAGACCTAGGGGAATCCAAGGAGGGGTGACTTGCGGGGCTCGGACCAGGTTCTGTTACCCAGAAGCCTTTGCAAACCTCAAAATTTGGCTAAAAAAACACATGTTCCTCACATTTCTGTGGCAGAAAGTTCTGGAATCAGAGAGGAGCCACAAATTTCCTTCCACCCAGCGTTCCTCCAAGTCTCCCGATAAAAATGATACCTCACTTGTGTGGGTAGGCCTAGCGCCCGCGACAGGAAACGCCCCAAAGCTCAACGTGGACACATCCACATTTTTGGAAGAAAACAGAGGTGTTTTTTGCGAAGTGCCTCCCTGTAGATTTTGGCCTCTAGCTCAGCCGGCACCTAGGGAAACCTACCAAACCTGTGCATTTCTGAAAACTAGAGACCTAGGGGAATCAAAGGAGGGGTGACTTGCGGGGCTCGGACCAGGTTCTGTTACCCGAAGCCTTTGTAAACCTCATAATTTGGCTAAAAAAACACATGTTCCTCACATTTCTGTGGCAGAAAGTTCTGGAATCTGAGAGGAGCCACAAGTTTTCTTCCACCCAGCGTTCCCCCAAGTCTCCCGATAAAAATGATACCTCACTTGTGTGGGTAGGCCTAGCGCCCGCTACAGGAAACGCACCAAAGCGCAACGTGGACTCATCCACATTTTTTGAAGAAAACAGAGGTGTTTTTTGCGAAGTGCCTACCTGTAGATTTTGGCCTCTAGCTCAGCCGGCACCTAGGGAAACCTACCAAACCTGTGCATTTCTGAAAACTAGAGACCTAGGGGAATCCAAGATGGGGTGAATTGTAGGGCTCGGACCAGGTTCTGTTACCCAGAATCCTTTGCAAACCTCAAAATTTGGCTAAAAAAACACATGTTCCTCACATTTCTGTGGCAGAAAGTTCTGGAATCTGGGAGGAGCCACAAGTTTTCTTCCACCCAGCGTTCCCCCAAGTCTCCCCGATAAAAATGATACCTCACTTGTGTGGGTAGGCCTAGCGCCCGCTACAGGAAACGCCCCAAAGCGCAACGTGGACACATCCAAATAATGGGAAGAAAACAGAGGTGTTTTTTGCGAAGTGCCTACCTGTAGATTTTGGCCTCTAGCTCAGCCGGCATCTAGGGAAACCTACCAAACCTGTGCATTTCTGAAAACTAGAGACCTAGGGGAATCCAAGGAGGGGTGACTTGCGGGGCTCGGAGCAGGTTCTGTTGCCCAGAAACCTTTGCAAACCTCAAAATTTGGCTAAAAAAACACATGTTCCTCACATTTCTGTGGCAGAAAGTTCTGGAATCTGAGAGGAGCCACAAATTTCCTTCCACCCAGTGTTCCCCCAAGTCTCCCGATAAAAATGATACCTCACTTGTGTGGGTAGGCCTAGCGCCCGCGACAGGAAACGCCCCAAAGCGCAACGTGGACACATCCAAATTTTTGAAAGAAAACAGTGCCTACCTGTGGATTTTGGCCTGTAGCTCAGCCGGCACCTATGGAAACCTACCAACCCTGTGCATTTTTGGAAACTAGAGACCGAGAGGAATCCAAGATGGGGTGACTTGTGGGGCTCGGACCAGGTTCTGTTACCCAGAATCCTTTACAAACCTCAAAATTTGGCTAAAAAAACACATGTTCCTCGCATTTCTGTGGCAGAAAGTTCTGGAATCATAGAGGAGCCACAAATTTCCTTCCACTCAGCATTCCCCCAAGTCTCCCGATAAAAATGATAACTCACTTGTGTGGGTAGGCCTAGCGCCCGCAACAAGAAACGCCCCAAAGCGCAACGTGGACACATCCAAATTTTTGGAAGAAAACAGAGGTGTTTTTTTGCGAAGTGCCTACCTGTAGATTTTGGCCTCTAGCTCAGCCGGCACCTAGGGAAAACCTACCAAACCTGTGCATTTCTGAAAACTAGAGACCTAGGGGAAGCCAAGGAGGGGTGACTTGCGGGGCTCGGACCAGGTTCTGTTACCCAGAATCCTTTGCAAACCTCAAAATTTGGCTAAAAAAAACACATGTTCCTCACATTTCTGTGGCAGAAAGTTGAGGAATCAGAGAGGAGCCACAAATTTCCTTCCACCCAGCGTTCCTCCAAGTCTCCCGTTAAAAATGATACCTCACTTGTGTGGGTAGGCCTAGCGCCCGCGACAGGAAACGCCCCAAAGCGCAACGTGGACTCATCCACATTTTTGGAAGAAAACAGAGGTGTTTTTTGTGAAGTGCCTACCTGTAGATTTTGGCCTCTAGCTCAGCCGGCACCTAGGGAAACCTACCAAACCTGTGCATTTCTGAAAACTAGAGACCTAGGGGAATCCAAGATGGGGTGACTTGTGGGGCTCGGACCAGGTTCTGTTACCCAGAATCCTTTGCAAACCTCAAAATTTGGCTAAAAAAACACATGTTCCTCACATTTCTGTGGCAGAAAGTTCTGGAATCAGAGAGGAGCCACAAATATCCTTCCACTCAGCATTCCCCCAAGTCTCCCGATAAAAATGATAACTCACTTGTGTGGGTAGGCCTAGCGCCCGCGACAAGAAACGCCCCAAAGCGCAACGTGGACACATCCAAATTTTTGGAAGAAAACAGAGGTGTTTTTTGCAAAGTGCCTACCTGTAGATTTTGGCCCCTAGCTCAGCCGGCACCTAGGGAAACCTACCAAACCTGTGCATTTCTGAAAACTAGAGACCTAGGGGAATCGAAAGAGTGGTGACTTGTGGGGCTCGGACCAGGTTCTGTTATCCAGAATCCTTTGCAAACCTCAAAATTTGGCTAAAAAAACACATGTTCCTCACATTTCTGAGGCAGAAAGTTCTGGAATCAGAGAGGAGCCACAAATTTCCTTCCACCCAGCGTTCCTCCAAGTCTCCCGATAAAAATGATACCTCACTTGTGTGGGTAGGCCTAGCGCCCGCTACAGGAAACGCCCCAAAGCGCAACGTGGACTCATCCACATTTTTGGAAGAAAACAGAGGTGTTTTTTGCGAAGTGCCTACCTGTAGATTTTGGCCTCTAGCTCAGCCGGCACCTAGGGAAACCTACCAAACCTGTGCATTTCTGAAAACTAGAGACCTAGGGGAATCCAAGATGGGGTGACTTGTGGGGCTCGGACCAGGTTCTGTTACCCAGAATCCTTTGCAAACCTCAAAATTTGGCTAAAAAAACACATGTTCCTCACATTTCTGTGGCAGAAAGTTCTGGAATCATAGAGGAGCCACAAATTTCCTTCCACTCAGCATTCCCCCAAGTCTCCCGATAAAAATGATACCTCACTTGGGTGGGTAGGCCTAGCGCCCGCGACAGGAAACGCCCCAAAGCGCAACGTGGACACATCCAAATTTTTGGAAGAAAACAGAGGTGTTTTTTGCGAAGTGCCTACCTGTAGATTTTGGCCCCTAGCTCAGCCGGCACCTAGGGAAACCTACCAAACCTGCGCATTTCTGAAAACTAGAGACCTAGGGGAATCCAAAGAGGGGTGACTTGTGGGGCTCGGACCAGGTTCTGTTATCCAGAATCCTTTGCAAACCTCAAAATTTGGCTAAAAAAACACATGTTCCTCACATTTCTGTGGCAGAAAGTTCTGGAATCAGAGAGGAGCCACAAATTTCCTTCCACCCAGCGTTCCTCCAAGTCTCCCGATAAAAATGATACCTCACTTGTGTGGGTAGGCCTAGCGCCCGCTACAGGAAACGCCCCAAAGCGCAACATGGACACATCCACATTTTTGGAAGAAAACAGAGGTGTTTTTTGCGAAGTGCCTCCCTGTAGATTTTGGCCTCTAGCTCAGCCGGCACCTAGGGAAACCTACCAAACCTGTGCATTTCTGAAAACTAGAGACCTAGGGGAATCCAAGGAGGGGTGACTTGCGGGGCTCGGACCAGGTTCTGTTACCCAGAAGCCTTTGCAAACCTCAAAATTTGGCTAAAAAAACACATGTTCCTCACATTTCTGTGGCAGAAAGTTCTGGAATCAGAGAGGAGCCACAAATTTCCTTCCACCCAGCGTTCCTCCAAGTCTCCCGATAAAAATGATACCTCACTTGTGTGGGTAGGCCTAGCGCCCGCGACAGGAAACGCCCCAAAGCTCAACGTGGACACATCCACATTTTTGGAAGAAAACAGAGGTGTTTTTTGCGAAGTGCCTCCCTGTAGATTTTGGCCTCTAGCTCAGCCGGCACCTAGGGAAACCTACCAAACCTGTGCATTTCTGAAAACTAGAGACCTAGGGGAATCAAAGGAGGGGTGACTTGCGGGGCTCGGACCAGGTTCTGTTACCCCGAAGCCTTTGCAAACCTCAAAATTTGGCTAAAAAAACACATGTTCCTCACATTTCTGTGGCAGAAAGTTCTGGAATCTGAGAGGAGCCACAAATTTCCTTCCACCCAGCGTTCCTCCAAGTCTCCCGATAAAAATGATACCTCACTTGTGTGGGTAGGCCTAGCGCCCGCTACAGGAAACGCCCCAAAGCGCAACGTGGACTCATCCACATTTTTGGAAGAAAACAGAGGTGTTTTTTGTGAAGTGCCTACCTGTAGATTTTGGCCTCTAGCTCAGCCGGCACCTAGGGAAACCTACCAAACCTGTGCATTTCTGAAAACTAGAGACCTAGGGGAATCTAAGATGGGGTGACTTGTGGGGCTCGGACCAGGTTCTGTTACCCAGAATCCTTTGCAAACCTCAAAATTTGGCTAAAAAAACACATGTTCCTCACATTTCTGTGGCAGAAAGTTCTGGAATCAGAGAGGAGCCACAAATTTCCTTCCACTCAGCATTCCCTCAAGTCTCCCGATAAAAATGATAACTCACTTGTGTGGGTAGGCCTAGCGCCCGCGACAAGAAACGCCCCAAAGCGCAACGTGGACACATCCAAATTTTTGGAAGAAAACAGAGGTGTTTTTTGCGAAGTGCCTACCTGTAGATTTTGGCCTCTAGCTCAGCCGGCACCTAGGGAAACCTACCAAACCTGTGCATTTCTGAAAACTAGAGACCTAGGGGAATCCAAAGAGTGGTGACTTGTGGGGCTCGGACCAGGTTCTGTTATCCAGAATCCTTTGCAAACCTCAAAATGTGGCTAAAAAAACACATGTTCCTCACATTTCTGTGGCAGAAAGTTCTGGAATCAGAGAGGAGCCACAAATTTCCTTCCACCCAGCGTTCCTCCAAGTCTCCCGATAAAAATGATACCTCACTTGTGTGGGTAGGCCTAGCGCCCGCGACAGGAAACGCCCCAAAGCGCAACGTGGACACATCCAAATTTTTGGAAGAAAACAGAGGTGTTTTTTGCGAAGTGCCTACCTGTAGATTTTGGCCTCTAGCTCAGCCGGCACCTAGGGAAACCTACCAAACCTGTGCATTTCTGAAAACTAGAGACCTAGGGGAATCCAAGGAGGGGTGACTTGCGGGGCTCGGACCAGGTTCTGTTACCCAGAATCCTTTGCAAACCTCGACATTTTGCTAAAAAAACACATGTTCCTCACATTTCTGTGGCAGAAAGTTCTGGAATCAGAGAGGAGCCACAAATTTCATTCCACCCAGCATTCCTCCAAGTCTCCCGATAAAAATGATACCTCACTTGTGTGGGTAGGCCTAGCACCCGCGACAGGAAATGCCCCAAAGCGCAACGTGGACACATCCACATTTTTGGAAGAAAACAGAGGTGTTTTTTGCGAAGTGCCTACCTGTAGATTTTGGCTTCTAGCTCAGCCGGCACCTAGGGAAAACTACCAAACCTGTGCATTTCTGAAAACTAGAAACCTAGGGGAATCCAAGGAGGGGTGACTTGCGGGGCTCGGACCAGGTTCTGTTACCCAGAAGCCTTTGCAAACCTCAAAATTTGGTCTAAAAAACACATGTTCCTCACATTTCTGTGGCAGAAAGTTCTGGAATCTGAGAGGAGCCACAAATTGCCTTCCACCCAGCGTTCCTCCAAGTCTCCCGATAAAAATGATACCTCACTTGTGTGGGTAGGCCTAGCGCCCGCTACAGGAAACGCCCCAAAGCGCAACGTGGACTCATCCACATTTTTTGAAGAAAACAGAGGTGTTTTTTGCGAAGTGCCTACCTGTAGGTTTTGGCCTCTAGCTCAGCCGGCACCTAGGGAAACCTACCAAACCTGTGCAATTCTGAAAACTAGAGACCTAGGGGAATCCAAGGAGGGGTGACTTGCGGGGCTCGGACCAGGTTCTGTTACCCAGAATCCTTTGCAAACCTCAAAATTTGGCTACAAAAACACATGTTCCTCACATTTCTGTGGCAGAAAGTTCTGGAATCTGAGAGGAGCCACAAGTTTTCTTCCACCCAGCGTTCCCCCAATTCTCCCGATAAAAATGATACCTCACTTGTGTGGGTAGGCCTAGCGCCCGCTACAGGAAACGCCCCAAAGCGCAACGTGGACACTTCCAAATAATGGGAAGAAAACAGAGGTGTTTTTTGCGAAGTGCCTACCTGTAGATTTTGGCCTCTAGCTCAGCCGGCATCTAGGGAAACCTACCAAACCTGTGCATTTCTGAAAACTAGAGACCTAGGGGAATCCAAGGAGGGGTGACTTGCGGGGCTCGGACCAGGTTCTGTTGCCCAGAAACCTTTGCAAACCTCAAAATTTGGGTAAAAAAACACATGTTCCTCACATTTCTGTGGCAGAAAGTTCTGGAATCTGAGAGGAGCCACAAATTTCCTTCCACCCAGCGTTCCCCCAAGTCTCCCGATAAAAATGATACCTCACTTGTGTGGGTAGGCCTAGCGCCCGCGACAGGAAACGCCCCAAAGCGCAACGTGGACACATCCAAATTTTTGAAAGAAAACAGTGCCTACCTGTGGATTTTGGCCTGTAGCTCAGCCGGCACCTATGGAAACCTACCAACCCTGTGCATTTTTGGAAACTAGAGACCGAGGGGAATCCAAGATGGGGTGACTTGTGGGGCTCGGACCAGGTTCTGTTACCCAGAATCCTTTGCAAACCTCAAAATTTGGCTAAAAAAACACATGTTCCTCACATTTCTGTGGCAGAAAGTTCTGGAATCATAGAGGAGCCATAAATTTCCTTCCACTCAGCATTCCCCCAAGTCTCCCGATAAAAATGATAACTCACTTGTGTGGGTAGGCCTAGCGCCCGCAACAAGAAACGCCCCAAAGCGCAACGTGGACACATCCAAATTTTTGGAAGAAAACAGAGGTGTTTTTTGCAAAGTGCCTACCTGTAGATTTTGGCCTCTAGCTCAGCCGGCACCTAGGGAAAACCTACCAAACCTGTGCATTTCTGAAAACTAGAGACCTAGGGGAAGCCAAGGAGGGGTGACTTGCGGGGCTCGGACCAGGTTCTGTTACCCAGAATCCTTTGCAAACCTCAAAATTTGGCTAAAAAAAACACATGTTCCTCACATTTCTGTGGCAGAAAGTTCTGGAATCAGAGAGGAGCCACAAATTTCCTTCCACCCAGCGTTCCTCCAAGTCTCCCGTTAAAAATGATACCTCACTTGTGTGGGTAGGCCTAGCGCCCGCGACAGGAAACGCCCCAAAGCGCAACGTGGACACATCCACATTTTTGGAAGAAAACAGAGGTGTTTTTTGCGAAGTGCCTACCTGTAGATTTTGGCTTCTAGCTCAGCCGGCACCTAGGGAAACCTACCAAACCTGTGCATTTCTAAAAACTAGAGACCTAGGGGAATCCACGGAGGGGTGACTTGCGGGGCTCGGACCAGGTTCTGTTACCCAGAATCCTTTGCAAACCTCAAAATTTGGCTAAAAAAACACATGTTCCTCACATTTCTGTGGCAGAAAGTTCTGGAATCTGAGAGGAGCCACAAATTTCCTTCCACCCAGCATTCCTCCAAGTCTCCCGATAAAAATGATACCTCATTTGTGTGAGTAGGCATAGCGCCCGCGACAGGAAACGCCCCAAGGCGCAACGTGGACACATCCAAATTTTTGGAAGAAAACAGAGGTGTTTTTTGCGAAGTGCCTACCTGTAGATTTTGGCCTCTAGCTCAGCCGGCACCTAGGGAAACCTACCAAACCTGTGCATTTCTGAAAACTAGAGACCTAGGGGAATCCAAAGAGGGGTGACTTGCGGGGCTCGGACCAGGTTCTGTTACCCAGAATCCTTTGCAAACCTCAAAATTTGGCTAAAAAAACACATGTTCCTCACATTTCTGTGGCTGAAAGTTCTGGAATCAGAGAGGAGCCACACATTTCCTCCACCCAGCGTTCCTCCAAGTCTCCCGATAAAAATGATACCTCACTTGTGTGGGTAGGCCTAGCGCCCACGACAGGAAACGCCCCAAAGCGCAACGTGGACACATCCACATTTTTGGAAGAAAACAGAGGTGTTTTTTTGCGAATTGCCTACCTGTAGATTTTGGCTTCTAGCTCAGCCGGCACCTAGGGAAACCTACCAAACCTGTGCATTTCTGAAAACTAGAGACATAGGGGAATCCAAGGAGGGGTGACTTGCGGGGCTCGGACCAGGTTCTGTTACCCAGAAGCCTTTGCAAACCTCAAAATTTGGCTAAAAAAACACATGTTCCTCACATTTCTGTGGCAGAAAGTTCTGGAATCTGAGAGGAGCCACAAATTTCCTTCTACCCAGCGTTCCTCCAAGTCTCCCGATAAAAATGATACCTCACTTGTGTGGGTAGGCCTAGCGCCCGCTACTGGAAACGCCCCAAAGCGCAACGTGGACACATCCACATTTTTGGAAGAAAACAGAGGTGTTTTTTGCGACGTGCCTACCTGTAGATTTTGGCCTCTAGCTCAGCCGGCACCTAGGGAAACCTACCAAACCTGTGCATTTCTGAAAACTAGAGACCTAGGGGAATCCAAGGAGGGGTGACTTGTGGGGCTCGGACCAGGTTCTGTTACCCAGAAGCCTTTGCAAACCTCACAATTTGGTTAAAAAAACACATGTTCCTCACTATTCTGTGGCAGAAAGTTCTGGAATCTGAGAGGAGCCACAAATTTCCTCCCACCCAGCGTTCACCCAAGTCTCCCGATAAAAATGATACCTCACTTGTGTGGGTAGGCCTAGCGCCCGCGACAGGAAACGCCCCAAAGCACAACGTGGACACATCCACATTTTTGGAAGAAAACAGAGGTGTTTTTTGCGAAGTGCCTACCTGTAGATTTTGGCTTCTAGCTCAGCCGGCACCTAGGGAAACCTACCAAACCTGTGCATTTCTGAAAACTAGAGACCTAGGGGAATCCACGGAGGGGTGACTTGCGGGGCTCGGACCAGGTTCTGTTACCCAGAAGCCTTTGCAAACCTCAAAATTTGGCTAAAAAAACACATGTTCCTCACATTTCTGTGGCAGAAAGTTCTGGAATCTGAGAGGAGCCACAAATTTCCTTCTACCCAGCGTTCCTCCAAGTCTCCCGATAAAAATGATACCTCACTTGTGTGGGTAGGCCTAGCGCCCGCTACTGGAAACGCCCCAAAGCGCAACGTGGACACATCCACATTTTTGGAAGAAAACAGAGGTGTTTTTTGCGAAGTGCCTACCTGTAGATTTTGGCCTCTAGCTCAGCCGGCACCTAGGGAAACCTACCAAAACTGTGCATTTCTGAAAACTAGAGACCTAGGGGAATCCACGGAGGGGTGACTTGCGGGGCTCGGACCAGGTTCTGTTACCCAGAAGCCTTTGCAAACCTCAAAATTTGGCTAAAAAAACACATGTTCCTCACATTTCTGTGGCAGAAAGTTCTGGAATCAGAGAGGAGCCACAAATTTCCTTCCACTCAGCATTCCCCCAAGTCTCCCGATAAAAATGATACCTCACTTGTGTGGGTAGGCCTAGCGCCCGCGACAGGAAACGCCCCAAAGCGCAACGTGGACACATCCAAATTTTTGGAAGAAAACAGAGGTGTTTTTTGCGAAGTGCCTACCTGTAGATTTTGGCCTCTAGCTCAGCCGGCACCTAGGGAAACCTACCAAACCTGTGCATTTCTGAAAACTAGAGACCTAGGGAAATCCAAGGAGCGGTGACTTGCGGGGCTCGGACCAGGTTCTGTTACCCAGAATCCTTTGCAAACCTCAAAATTTGGCTAAAAAAAACACATGTTCCTCACATTTCTGTGGCAGAAAATTCTGGAATCAGAGAGGAGCCACAAATTTCCTTCCACTCAGCATTCCCCCAAGTCTCCCGATAAAAATGATACCTCACTTGTGTGGGTAGGCCTAGCGCCCGCTACAGGAAACGCCCCAAAGCGCAACGTGGACACAACCAAATTTTGGGAAGAAAACAGAGGTGTTTTTTGCGAAGTGCCTACCTGTAGATTTTGGCCTCTAGCTCAGCCGGCACCTAGGGAAACCTACCAAACCTGTGCATTTCTGAAAACTAGAGACCTAGGGGAATCCAGGATGGGGTGACTTGCGGGGCTCGGACCAGGTTCTGTTACCCAGAATCCTTTGCAAACCTCAAAATTTTGCTAAAAAAACACATGTTCCTCACTTTTCTGTGGCAGAAAGTTCTGGAATCTGAGAGGAGCCACAAATTTCCTTCCACCCAGCGTTCCTCCAAGTCTCATGTTAAAAATGATACCTCACTTGTGTGGGTAGGCCTAGCGCCCGCGACAGGAAACGCCCCAAAGCGCAACGTGGACACATCCACATTTTTGGAAGAAAACAGAGGTGTTTTTTGCGAAGTGCCTACCTGTAGATTTTGGCTTCTAGCTCAGCCGGCACCTAGGGAAACCTACCAAACCTGTGCATTTCTAAAAACTAGAGACCTAGGGGAATCCACGGAGGGGTGACTTGCGGGGCTCGGACCAGGTTCTGTTACCCAGAATCCTTTGCAAACCTCAAAATTTGGCTAAAAAAACACATGTTCCTCACATTTCTGTGGCAGAAAGTTCTGGAATCTGAGAGGAGCCACAAATTTCCTTCCACCCAGCGTTCCTCCAAGTCTCCCGATAAAAATGATACCTCATTTGTGTGAGTAGGCATAGCGCCCGCGACAGGAAACGCCCCAAGGCGCAACGTGGACACATCCAAATTTTTGGAAGAAAACAGAGGTGTTTTTTGCGAAGTGCCTACCTGTAGATTTTGGCCTCTAGCTCAGCCGGCACCTAGGGAAACCTACCAAACCTGTGCATTTCTGAAAACTAGAGACCTAGGGGAATCCAAAGAGGGGTGACTTGCGGGGCTCGGACCAGGTTCTGTTACCCAGAATCCTTTGCAAACCTCAAAATTTGGCTAAAAAAACACATGTTCCTCACATTTCTGTGGCTGAAAGTTCTGGAATCAGAGAGGAGCCACAAATTTCGTCCACCCAGCGTTCCTCCAAGTCTCCCGATAAAAATGATACCTCACTTGTGTGGGTAGGCCTAGCGCCCGCGACAGGAAACGCCCCAAAGCGCAACGTGGACACATCCACATTTTTGGAAGAAAACAGAGGTGTTTTTTTGCGAATTGCCTACCTGTAGATTTTGGCTTCTAGCTCAGCCGGCACCTAGGGAAACCTACCAAACCTGTGCATTTCTGAAAACTAGAGACATAGGGGAATCCAAGGAGGGGTGACTTGCGGGGCTCGGACCAGGTTCTGTTACCCAGAAGCCTTTGCAAACCTCAAAATTTGGCTAAAAAAACACATGTTCCTCACATTTCTGTGGCAGAAAGTTCTGGAATCTGAGAGGAGCCACAAATTTCCTTCTACCCAGCGTTCCTCCAAGTCTCCCGATAAAAATGATACCTCACTTGTGTGGGTAGGCCTAGCGCCCGCTACTGGAAACGCCCCAAAGCGCAACGTGGACACATCCACATTTTTGGAAGAAAACAGAGGTGTTTTTTGCGACGTGCCTACCTGTAGATTTTGGCCTCTAGCTCAGCCGGCACCTAGGGAAACCTACCAAACCTGTGCATTTCTGAAAACTAGAGACCTAGGGGAATCCAAGGAGGGGTGACTTGTGGGGCTCGGACCAGGTTCTGTTACCCAGAAGCCTTTGCAAACCTCACAATTTGGTTAAAAAAACACATGTTCCTCACTATTCTGTGGCAGAAAGTTCTGGAATCTGAGAGGAGCCACAAATTTCCTCCCACCCAGCGTTCACCCAAGTCTCCCGATAAAAATGATACCTCACTTGTGTGGGTAGGCCTAGCGCCCGCGACAGGAAACGCCCCAAAGCGCAACGTGGACACATCCACATTTTTGGAAGAAAACAGAGGTGTTTTTTGCGAAGTGCCTACCTGTAGATTTTGGCTTCTAGCTCAGCCGGCACCTAGGGAAACCTACCAAACCTGTGCATTTCTGAAAACTAGAGACCTAGGGGAATCCACGGAGGGGTGACTTGCGGGGCTCGGACCAGGTTCTGTTACCCAGAAGCCTTTGCAAACCTCAAAATTTGGCTAAAAAAACACATGTTCCTCACATTTCTGTGGCAGAAAGTTCTGGAATCTGAGAGGAGCCACAAATTTCCTTCTACCCAGCGTTCCTCCAAGTCTCCCGATAAAAATGATACCTCACTTGTGTGGGTAGGCCTAGCGCCCGCTACTGGAAACGCCCCAAAGCGCAACGTGGACACATCCACATTTTTGGAAGAAAACAGAGGTGTTTTTTGCGAAGTGCCTACCTGTAGATTTTGGCCTCTAGCTCAGCCGTCACCTAGGGAAACCTACCAAAACTGTGCATTTCTGAAAACTAGAGACCTAGGGGAATCCACGGAGGGGTGACTTGCGGGGCTCGGACCAGGTTCTGTTACCCAGAAGCCTTTGCAAACCTCAAAATTTGGCTAAAAAAACACATGTTCCTCACATTTCTGTGGCAGAAAGTTCTGGAATCAGAGAGGAGCCACAAATTTCCTTCCACTCAGCATTCCCCCAAGTCTCCCGATAAAAATGATACCTCACTTGTGTGGGTAGGCCTAGCGCCCGCGACAGGAAACGCCCCAAAGCGCAACGTGGACACATCCAAATTTTTGGAAGAAAACAGAGGTGTTTTTTGCGAAGTGCCTACCTGTAGATTTTGGCCTCTAGCTCAGCCGGCACCTAGGGAAACCTACCAAACCTGTGCATTTCTGAAAACTAGAGACCTAGGGAAATCCAAGGAGCGGTGACTTGCGGGGCTCGGACCAGGTTCTGTTACCCAGAATCCTTTGCAAACCTCAAAATTTGGCTAAAAAAAACACATGTTCCTCACATTTCTGTGGCAGAAAATTCTGGAATCAGAGAGGAGCCACACATTTCCTTCCACTCAGCATTCCCCCAAGTCTCCCGATAAAAATGATACCTCACTTGTGTGGGTAGGCCTAGCGCCCGCTACAGGAAACGCCCCAAAGCGCAACGTGGACACAACCAAATTTTGGGAAGAAAACAGAGGTGTTTTTTGCGAAGTGCCTACCTGTAGATTTTGGCCTCTAGCTCAGCCGGCACCTAGGGAAACCTACCAAACCTGTGCATTTCTGAAAACTAGAGACCTAGGGGAATCCAGGATGGGGTGACTTGCGGGGCTCGGACCAGGTTCTGTTACCCAGAATCCTTTGCAAACCTCAAAATTTTGCTAAAAAAACACATGTTCCTCACTTTTCTGTGGCAGAAAGTTCTGGAATCTGAGAGGAGCCACAAATTTACTTCCACCCAGCGTTCCCCCAAGTCTCCCGATAAAAATGATACCTCACTTGTGTGGGTAGGCCTAGCGCCCGCGACAGGAAACGCCCCAAAGCACAACGTGGACACATCCAAATTTTTGGAAGAAAACAGAGGTGTTTTTTGCGAAGTGCCTACCTGTAGATTTTGGCCTCTAGCTCAGCCGGCACCTAGGGAAACCTACCAAACCTGTGCATTTCTGAAAACTAGAGACCTAGGGGAATCCAAGATGGGGTGACTTGTGGGGCTCGGACCAGGTTCTGTTACCCAGAATCCTTTGCAAACCTCAAAATTTGGCTAAAAAAACACATGTTCCTCACATTTTTGTGGCAGAAAGTTCTGGAATCAGAGAGGAGCCACAAATTTCCTTCCACTCAGCATTCCCCCAAGTCTCCCGATAAAAATGATACCTCACTTGGGTGGGTAGGCCTAGCGCCCGCGACAGGAAACGCCCCAAAGCGCAACGTGGACACATCCAAATTTTTGGAAGAAAACAGAGGTGTTTTTTGCGAAGTGCCTACCTGTAGATTTTGGCCCCTAGCTCAGCCGGCACCTAGGGAAACCTACCAAACCTGCGCATTTCTGAAAACTAGAGACCTAGGGGAATCCAAAGAGGGGTGACTTGTGGGGCTCGGACCAGGTTCTGTTATCCAGAATCCTTTGCAAACCTCAAAATTTGGCTAAAAAAACACATGTTCCTCACATTTCTGTGGCAGAAAGTTCTGGAATCAGAGAGGAGCCACAAATTTCCTTCCACCCAGCGTTCCTCCAAGTCTCCCGATAAAAATGATACCTCACTTGTGTGGGTAGGCCTAGCGCCCGCTACAGGAAACGCCCCAAAGCGCAACATGGACACATCCACATTTTTGGAAGAAAACAGAGGTGTTTTTTGCGAAGTGCCTCCCTGTAGATTTTGGCCTCTAGCTCAGCCGGCACCTAGGGAAACCTACCAAACCTGTGCATTTCTGAAAACTAGAGACCTAGGGGAATCCAAGATGGGGTGACTTGTGGGGCTCGGACCAGGTTCTGTTACCCAGAATCCTTTGCAAACCTCAAAATTTGGCTAAAAAAACACATGTTCCTCACATTTCTGTGGCAGAAAGTTCTGGAATCAGAGAGGAGCCACAAATTTCCTTCCACTCAGCATTCCCCCAAGTCTCCCGATAAAAATGATAACTCACTTGTGTGGGTAGGCCTAGCGCCCGCGACAAGAAACGCCCCAAAGCGCAACGTGGACACATCCAAATTTTTGGAAGAAAACAGAGGTGTTTTTTGCGAAGTGCCTACCTGTAGATTTTGGCCTCTAGCTCAGCCGGCACCTAGGGAAACCTACCAAACCTGTGCAATTCTGAAAACTAGAGACCTAGGGGAATCCAAGGAGGGGTGACTTGCGGGGCTCGGACCAGGTTCTGTTACCCAGAATCCTTTGCAAACCTCAAAATTTGGCTAAAAAAAACACATGTTCCTCACATTTCTGTGGCAGAAAATTCTGGAATCAGAGAGGAGCCACAAATTTCCTTCCACTCAGCATTCCCCCAAGTCTCCCGATAAAAATGATACCTCACTTGTGTGGGTAGGCCTAGCGCCCGCTACAGGAAACGCCCCAAAGCGCAACGTGGACACAACCAAATTTTGGGAAGAAAACAGAGGTGTTTTTTGCGAAGTGCCTACCTGTAGATTTTGGCCTCTAGCTCAGCCGGCACCTAGGGAAACCTACCAAACCTGTGCATTTCTGAAAACTAGAGACCTAGGGGAATCCAGGATGGGGTGACTTGCGGGGCTCGGACCAGGTTCTGTTACCCAGAATCCTTTGCAAACCTCAAAATTTTGCTAAAAAAAACACATGTTCCTCACTTTTCTGTGGCAGAAAGTTCTGGAATCTGAGAGGAGCCACAAATTTACTTCCACCCAGCGTTCCCCCAAGTCTCCCGATAAAAATGATACCTCACTTGTGTGGGTAGGCCTAGCGCCCGCGACAGGAAACGCCCCAAAGCACAACGTGGACACATCCAAATTTTTGGAAGAAAACAGAGGTGTTTTTTGCGAAGTGCCTACCTGTAGATTTTGGCCTCTAGCTCAGCCGGCACCTAGGGAAACCTACCAAACCTGTGCATTTCTGAAAACTAGAGACCTAGGGGAATCCAAGATGGGGTGACTTGTGGGGCTCGGACCAGGTTCTGTTACCCAGAATCCTTTGCAAACCTCAAAATTTGGCTAAAAAAACACATGTTCCTCACATTTTTGTGGCAGAAAGTTCTGGAATCAGAGAGGAGCCACAAATTTCCTTCCACTCAGCATTCCCCCAAGTCTCCCGATAAAAATGATACCTCACTTGGGTGGGTAGGCCTAGCGCCCGCGACAGGAAACGCCCCAAAGCGCAACGTGGACACATCCAAATTTTTGGAAGAAAACAGAGGTGTTTTTTGCGAAGTGCCTACCTGTAGATTTTGGCCCCTAGCTCAGCCGGCACCTAGGGAAACCTACCAAACCTGCGCATTTCTGAAAACTAGAGACCTAGGGGAATCCAAAGAGGGGTGACTTGTGGGGCTCGGACCAGGTTCTGTTATCCAGAATCCTTTGCAAACCTCAAAATTTGGCTAAAAAAACACATGTTCCTCACATTTCTGTGGCAGAAAGTTCTGGAATCAGAGAGGAGCCACAAATTTCCTTCCACCCAGCGTTCCTCCAAGTCTCCCGATAAAAATGATACCTCACTTGTGTGGGTAGGCCTAGCGCCCGCTACAGGAAACGCCCCAAAGCGCAACATGGACACATCCACATTTTTGGAAGAAAACAGAGGTGTTTTTTGCGAAGTGCCTCCCTGTAGATTTTGGCCTCTAGCTCAGCCGGCACCTAGGGAAACCTACCAAACCTGTGCATTTCTGAAAACTAGAGACCTAGGGGAATCCAAGATGGGGTGACTTGTGGGGCTCGGACCAGGTTCTGTTACCCAGAATCCTTTGCAAACCTCAAAATTTGGCTAAAAAAACACATGTTCCTCACATTTCTGTGGCAGAAAGTTCTGGAATCAGAGAGGAGCCACAAATTTCCTTCCACTCAGCATTCCCCCAAGTCTCCCGATAAAAATGATAACTCACTTGTGTGGGTAGGCCTAGCGCCCGCGACAAGAAACGCCCCAAAGCGCAACGTGGACACATCCAAATTTTTGGAAGAAAACAGAGGTGTTTTTTGCGAAGTGCCTACCTGTAGATTTTGGCCTCTAGCTCAGCCGGCACCTAGGGAAACCTACCAAACCTGTGCATTTCTGAAAACTAGAGACCTAGGGGAATCCAAAGAGTGGTGACTTGTGGGGCTCGGACCAGGTTCTGTTATCCAGAATCCTTTGCAAACCTCAAAATGTGGCTAAAAAAACACATGTTCCTCACATTTCTGTGGCAGAAAGTTCTGGAATCAGAGAGGAGCCACAAATTTCCTTCCACCCAGCGTTCCTCCAAGTCTCCCGATAAAAATGATACCTCACTTGTGTGGGTAGGCCTAGCGCCCGCGACAGGAAACGCCCCAAAGCGCAACGTGGACACATCCAAATTTTTGGAAGAAAACAGAGGTGTTTTTTGCGAAGTGCCTACCTGTAGATTTTGGCCTCTAGCTCAGCCGGCACCTAGGGAAACCTACCAAACCTGTGCATTTCTGAAAACTAGAGACCTAGGGGAATCCAAGGAGGGGTGACTTGCGGGGCTCGGACCAGGTTCTGTTACCCAGAATCCTTTGCAAACCTCGACATTTTGCTAAAAAAACACATGTTCCTCACATTTCTGTGGCAGAAAGTTCTGGAATCAGAGAGGAGCCACAAATTTCATTCCACCCAGCATTCCTCCAAGTCTCCCGATAAAAATGATACCTCACTTGTGTGGGTAGGCCTAGCACCCGCGACAGGAAATGCCCCAAAGCGCAACGTGGACACATCCACATTTTTGGAAGAAAACAGAGGTGTTTTTTGCGAAGTGCCTACCTGTAGATTTTGGCTTCTAGCTCAGCCGGCACCTAGGGAAAACTACCAAACCTGTGCATTTCTGAAAACTAGAAACCTAGGGGAATCCAAGGAGGGGTGACTTGCGGGGCTCGGACCAGGTTCTGTTACCCAGAAGCCTTTGCAAACCTCAAAATTGGGTCTAAAAAACACATGTTCCTCACATTTCTGTGGCAGAAAGTTCTGGAATCTGAGAGGAGCCACAAATTGCCTTCCACCCAGCGTTCCTCCAAGTCTCCCGATAAAAATGATACCTCACTTGTGTGGGTAGGCCTAGCGCCCGCTACAGGGAACGCCCCAAAGCGCAACGTGGACTCATCCACATTTTTTGAAGAAAACAGAGGTGTTTTTTGCGAAGTGCCTACCTGTAGGTTTTGGCCTCTAGCTCAGCCGGCACCTAGGGAAACCTACCAAACCTGTGCATTTCTGAAAACTAGAGACCTAGGGGAATCCAAGATGGGGTGAATTGTAGGGCTCGGACCAGGTTCTGTTACCCAGAATCCTTTGCAAACCTCAAAATTTGGTTAAAAAAACACATGTTCCTCACATTTCTGTGGCAGAAAGTTCTGGAATCTGAGAGGAGCCACAAATTTCCTTCCACCCAGCGTTCCCCCAAGTCTCCCGATAAAAATGATACCTCACTTGTGTGGGTAGGCCTAGCGCCCGTGACAGGAAACGCCCCAAAGCGCAACGTGGACACATCCAAATTTTTGGAAGAAAACGGAGGTGTTTTTTGCGAAGTGCCTACCTGTAGATTTTGGCCTCTAGCTCAGCCGGCACCTAGGGAAACCTACCAAACCTGTGCAATTCTGAAAACTAGAGACCTAGGGGAAACCAAGGAGGGGTGACTTGCGGGGCTCGGACCAGGTTCTGTTACCCAGAATCCTTTGCAAACCTCAAAATTTGGCTACAAAAACACATGTTCCTCACATTTCTGTGGCAGAAAGTTCTGGAATCTGAGAGGAGCCACAAGTTTTCTTCCACCCAGCGTTCCCCCAAGTCTCCCGATAAAAATGATACCTCACTTGTGTGGGTAGGCCTAGCGCCCGCTACAGGAAACGCCCCAAAGCGCAACGTGGACACATCCAAATAATGGGAAGAAAACAGAGGTGTTTTTTGCGAAGTGCCTACCTGTAGATTTTGGCCTCTAGCTCAGCCGGCATCTAAGGAAACCTACCAAACCTGTGCATTTCTGAAAACTAGAGACCTAGGGGAATCCAAGGAGGGGTGACTTGCGGGGCTCGGACCAGGTTCTGTTGCCCAGAAACCTTTGCAAACCTCAAAATTTGGGTAAAAAAACACATGTTCCTCACATTTCTGTGGCAGAAAGTTCTGGAATCTGAGAGGAGCCACAAATTTCCTTCCACCCAGCGTTCCCCCAAGTCTCCCGATAAAAATGATACCTCACTTGTGTGGGTAGGCCTAGCGCCCGCGACAGGAAACGCCCCAAAGCGCAACGTGGACACATCCAAATTTTTGAAAGAAAACAGTGCCTACCTGTGGATTTTGGCCTGTAGCTCAGCCGGCACCTATGGAAACCTACCAACCCTGTGCATTTTTGGAAACTAGAGACCGAGGGGAATCCAAGATGGGGTGACTTGTGGGGCTCGGACCAGGTTCTGTTACCCAGAATCCTTTGCAAACCTCAAAATTTGGCTAAAAAAAACACATGTTCCTCACATTTCTGTGGCAGAAAGTTCTGGAATCATAGAGGAGCCATAAATTTCCTTCCACTCAGCATTCCCCCAAGTCTCCCGATAAAAATGATAACTCACTTGTGTGGGTAGGCCTAGCGCCCGCAACAAGAAACGCCCCAAAGCGCAACGTGGACACATCCAAATTTTTGGAAGAAAACAGAGGTGTTTTTTGCAAAGTGCCTACCTGTAGATTTTGGCCTCTAGCTCAGCCGGCACCTAGGGAAAACCTACCAAACCTGTGCATTTCTGAAAACTAGAGACCTAGGGGAAGCCAAGGAGGGGTGACTTGCGGGGCTCGGACCAGGTTCTGTTACCCAGAATCCTTTGCAAACCTCAAAATTTCGCTAAAAAAAACACATGTTCCTCACATTTCTGTGGCAAAAAGTTCTGGAATCAGAGAGGAGCCACAAATTTCCTTCCACCCAGCGTTCCTCCAAGTCTCCCGTTAAAAATGATACCTCACTTGTGTGGGTAGGCCTAGCGCCCGCGACAGGAAACGCCCCAAAGCGCAACGTGGACACATCCACATTTTTGGAAGAAAACAGAGGTGTTTTTTGCGAAGTGCCTACCTGTAGATTTTGGCTTCTAGCTCAGCCGGCACCTAGGGAAACCTACCAAACCTGTGCATTTCTAAAAACTAGAGACCTAGGGGAATCCACGGAGGGGTGACTTGCGGGGCTCGGACCAGGTTCTGTTACCCAGAATCCTTTGCAAACCTCAAAATTTGGCTAAAAAAACACATGTTCCTCACATTTCTGTGGCAGAAAGTTCTGGAATCTGAGAGGAGCCACAAATTTCCTTCCACCCAGCGTTCCTCCAAGTCTCCCGATAAAAATGATACCTCATTTGTGTGAGTAGGCATAGCGCCCGCGACAGGAAACGCCCCAAGGCGCAACGTGGACACATCCAAATTTTTGGAAGAAAACAGAGGTGTTTTTTGCGAAGTGCCTACCTGTAGATTTTGGCCTCTAGCTCAGCCGGCACCTAGGGAAACCTACCAAACCTGTGCATTTCTGAAAACTAGAGACCTAGGGGAATCCAAAGAGGGGTGACTTGCGGGGCTCGGACCAGGTTCTGTTACCCAGAATCCTTTGCAAACCTCAAAATTTGGCTAAAAAAACACATGTTCCTCACATTTCTGTGGCTGAAAGTTCTGGAATCAGAGAGGAGCCACAAATTTCCTCCACCCAGCGTTCCTCCAAGTCTCCCGATAAAAATGATACCTCACTTGTGTGGGTAGGCCTAGCGCCCGCGACAGGAAACGCCCCAAAGCGCAACGTGGACACATCCACATTTTTGGAAGAAAACAGAGGTGTTTTTTTGCGAATTGCCTACCTGTAGATTTTGGCTTCTAGCTCAGCCGGCACCTAGGGAAACCTACCAAACCTGTGCATTTCTGAAAACTAGAGACATAGGGGAATCCAAGGAGGGGTGACTTGCGGGGCTCGGACCAGGTTCTGTTACCCAGAAGCCTTTGCAAACCTCAAAATTTGGCTAAAAAAACACATGTTCCTCACATTTCTGTGGCAGAAAGTTCTGGAATCTGAGAGGAGCCACAAATTTCCTTCTACCCAGCGTTCCTCCAAGTCTCCCGATAAAAATGATACCTCACTTGTGTGGGTAGGCCTAGCGCCCGCTACTGGAAACGCCCCAAAGCGCAACGTGGACACATCCACATTTTTGGAAGAAAACAGAGGTGTTTTTTGCGACGTGCCTACCTGTAGATTTTGGCCTCTAGCTCAGCCGGCACCTAGGGAAACCTACCAAACCTGTGCATTTCTGAAAACTAGAGACCTAGGGGAATCCAAGGAGGGGTGACTTGTGGGGCTCGGACCAGGTTCTGTTACCCAGAAGCCTTTGCAAACCTCACAATTTGGTTAAAAAAACACATGTTCCTCACTATTCTGTGGCAGAAAGTTCTGGAATCTGAGAGGAGCCACAAATTTCCTCCCACCCAGCGTTCACCCAAGTCTCCCGATAAAAATGATACCTCACTTGTGTGGGTAGGCCTAGCGCCCGCGACAGGAAACGCCCCAAAGCGCAACGTGGACACATCCACATTTTTGGAAGAAAACAGAGGTGTTTTTTGCGAAGTGCCTACCTGTAGATTTTGGCTTCTAGCTCAGCCGGCACCTAGGGAAACCTACCAAACCTGTGCATTTCTGAAAACTAGAGACCTAGGGGAATCCACAGAGGGGTGACTTGCGGGGCTCGGACCAGGTTCTGTTACCCAGAAGCCTTTGCAAACCTCAAAATTTGGCTAAAAAAACACATGTTCCTCACATTTCTGTGGCAGAAAGTTCTGGAATCTGAGAGGAGCCACAAATTTCCTTCTACCCAGCGTTCCTCCAAGTCTCCCGATAAAAATGATACCTCACTTGTGTGGGTAGGCCTAGCGCCCGCTACTGGAAACGCCCCAAAGCGCAACGTGGACACATCCACATTTTTGGAAGAAAACAGAGGTGTTTTTTGCGAAGTGCCTACCTGTAGATTTTGGCCTCTAGCTCAGCCGGCACCTAGGGAAACCTACCAAAACTGTGCATTTCTGAAAACTAGAGACCTAGGGAAATCCAAGGAGCGGTGACTTGCGGGGCTCGGACCAGGTTCTGTTACCCAGAATCCTTTGCAAACCTCAAAATTTGGCTAAAAAAACACATGTTCCTCACATTTCTGTGGCAGAAAGTTCTGGAATCTGAGAGGAGCCACAAATTTCCTTCCACCCAGCGTTCCTCCAAGTCTCCCGATAAAAATGATACCTCATTTGTGTGAGTAGGCATAGCGCCCGCGACAGGAAACGCCCCAAGGCGCAACGTGGACACATCCAAATTTTTGGAAGAAAACAGAGGTGTTTTTTGCGAAGTGCCTACCTGTAGATTTTGGCCTCTAGCTCAGCCGGCACCTAGGGAAACCTACCAAACCTGTGCATTTCTGAAAACTAGAGACCTAGGGGAATCCAAAGAGGGGTGACTTGCGGGGCTCGGACCAGGTTCTGTTACCCAGAATCCTTTGCAAACCTCAAAATTTGGCTAAAAAAACACATGTTCCTCACATTTCTGTGGCTGAAAGTTCTGGAATCAGAGAGGAGCCACAAATTTCCTCCACCCAGCGTTCCTCCAAGTCTCCCGATAAAAATGATACCTCACTTGTGTGGGTAGGCCTAGCGCCCGCGACAGGAAACGCCCCAAAGCGCAACGTGGACACATCCACATTTTTGGAAGAAAACAGAGGTGTTTTTTTGCGAATTGCCTACCTGTAGATTTTGGCTTCTAGCTCAGCCGGCACCTAGGGAAACCTACCAAACCTGTGCATTTCTGAAAACTAGAGACATAGGGGAATCCAAGGAGGGGTGACTTGCGGGGCTCGGACCAGGTTCTGTTACCCAGAAGCCTTTGCAAACCTCAAAATTTGGCTAAAAAAACACATGTTCCTCACATTTCTGTGGCAGAAAGTTCTGGAATCTGAGAGGAGCCACAAATTTCCTTCTACCCAGCGTTCCTCCAAGTCTCCCGATAAAAATGATACCTCACTTGTGTGGGTAGGCCTAGCGCCCGCTACTGGAAACGCCCCAAAGCGCAACGTGGACACATCCACATTTTTGGAAGAAAACAGAGGTGTTTTTTGCGACGTGCCTACCTGTAGATTTTGGCCTCTAGCTCAGCCGGCACCTAGGGAAACCTACCAAACCTGTGCATTTCTGAAAACTAGAGACCTAGGGGAATCCAAGGAGGGGTGACTTGTGGGGCTCGGACCAGGTTCTGTTACCCAGAAGCCTTTGCAAACCTCACAATTTGGTTAAAAAAACACATGTTCCTCACTATTCTGTGGCAGAAAGTTCTGGAATCTGAGAGGAGCCACAAATTTCCTCCCACCCAGCGTTCACCCAAGTCTCCCGATAAAAATGATACCTCACTTGTGTGGGTAGGCCTAGCGCCCGCGACAGGAAACGCCCCAAAGCGCAACGTGGACACATCCACATTTTTGGAAGAAAACAGAGGTGTTTTTTGCGAAGTGCCTACCTGTAGATTTTGGCTTCTAGCTCAGCCGGCACCTAGGGAAACCTACCAAACCTGTGCATTTCTGAAAACTAGAGACCTAGGGGAATCCACGGAGGGGTGACTTGCGGGGCTCGGACCAGGTTCTGTTACCCAGAAGCCTTTGCAAACCTCAAAATTTGGCTAAAAAAACACATGTTCCTCACATTTCTGTGGCAGAAAGTTCTGGAATCTGAGAGGAGCCACAAATTTCCTTCTACCCAGCGTTCCTCCAAGTCTCCCGATAAAAATGATACCTCACTTGTGTGGGTAGGCCTAGCGCCCGCTACTGGAAACGCCCCAAAGCGCAACGTGGACACATCCACATTTTTGGAAGAAAACAGAGGTGTTTTTTGCGAAGTGCCTACCTGTAGATTTTGGCCTCTAGCTCAGCCGGCACCTAGGGAAACCTACCAAAACTGTGCATTTCTGAAAACTAGAGACCTAGGGGAATCCACGGAGGGGTGACTTGCGGGGCTCGGACCAGGTTCTGTTACCCAGAAGCCTTTGCAAACCTCAAAATTTGGTTAAAAAAAACACATGTTCCTCACATTTCTGTGGCAGAAAGTTCTGGAATCAGAGAGGAGCCACAAATTTCCTTCCACTCAGCATTCCCCCAAGTCTCCCGATAAAAATGATACCTCACTTGTGTGGGTAGGCCTAGCGCCCGCGACAGGAAACGCCCCAAAACGCAACGTGGACACATCCAAATTTTTGGAAGAAAACAGAGGTGTTTTTTGCGAAGTGCCTACCTGTAGATTTTGGCCTCTAGCTCACCCGGCACCTAGGGAAACCTACCAAACCTGTGCATTTCTGAAAACTAGAGACCTAGGGGAATCAAAGGAGGGGTGACTTGCGGGGCTCGGACCAGGTTCTGTTACCCAGAAGCCTTTGCAAACCTCAAAATTTGGCTAAAAAAACACATGTTCCTCACATTTCTGTGGCAGAAAGTTCTGGAATCTGAGAGGAGCCACAAATTTCCTTCTACCCAGCGTTCCTCCAAGTCTCCCGATAAAAACGATACCTCACTTGTGTGGGTAGGCCTAGCGCCCGCGACAGGAAACGCCCCAAAGCGCAACGTGGACACATCCAAATTTTTGGAAGAAAACAGAGGTGTTTTTTGCGAAGTGCCTACCTGTAGATTTTGGCCTCTAGCTCAGCCGGCACCTAGGGAAACCTACCAAACCTGTGCATTTCTGAAAACTAGAGACCTAGGGAAATCCAAGGAGCGGTGACTTGCGGGGCTCGGACCAGGTTCTGTTACCCAGAATCCTTTGCAAACCTCAAAATTTGGCTAAAAAAACACATGTTCCTCACATTTCTGTGGCAGAAAGTTCTGGAATCTGAGAGGAGCCACAAATTTCCTTCCACCCAGCGTTCCTCCAAGTCTCCCGATAAAAATGATACCTCATTTGTGTGAGTAGGCATAGCGCCCACGACAGGAAACGCCCCAAGGCGCAACGTGGACACATCCAAATTTTTGGAAGAAAACAGAGGTGTTTTTTGCGAAGTGCCTACCTGTAGATTTTGGCCTCTAGCTCAGCCGGCACCTAGGGAAACCTACCAAACCTGTGCATTTCTGAAAACTAGAGACCTAGGGGAATCCAAAGAGGGGTGACTTGCGGGGCTCGGACCAGGTTCTGTTACCCAGAATCCTTTGCAAACCTCAAAATTTGGCTAAAAAAACACATGTTCCTCACATTTCTGTGGCTGAAAGTTCTGGAATCAGAGAGGAGCCACAAATTTCCTCCACCCAGCGTTCCTCCAAGTCTCCCGATAAAAATGATACCTCACTTGTGTGGGTAGGCCTAGCGCCCGCGACAGGAAACGCCCCAAAGCGCAACGTGGACACATCCACATTTTTGGAAGAAAACAGAGGTGTTTTTTTGCGAATTGCCTACCTGTAGATTTTGGCTTCTAGCTCAGCCGGCACCTAGGGAAACCTACCAAACCTGTGCATTTCTGAAAACTAGAGACATAGGGGAATCCAAGGAGGGGTGACTTGCGGGGCTCGGACCAGGTTCTGTTACCCAGAAGCCTTTGCAAACCTCAAAATTTGGCTAAAAAAACACATGTTCCTCACATTTCTGTGGCAGAAAGTTCTGGAATCTGAGAGGAGCCACAAATTTCCTTCTACCCAGCGTTCCTCCAAGTCTCCCGATAAAAATGATACCTCACTTGTGTGGGTAGGCCTAGCGCCCGCTACTGGAAACGCCCCAAAGCGCAACGTGGACACATCCACATTTTTGGAAGAAAACAGAGGTGTTTTTTGCGACGTGCCTACCTGTAGATTTTGGCCTCTAGCTCAGCCGGCACCTAGGGAAACCTACCAAACCTGTGCATTTCTGAAAACTAGAGACCTAGGGGAATCCAAGGAGGGGTGACTTGTGGGGCTCGGACCAGGTTCTGTTACCCAGAAGCCTTTGCAAACCTCACAATTTGGTTAAAAAAACACATGTTCCTCACTATTCTGTGGCAGAAAGTTCTGGAATCTGAGAGGAGCCACAAATTTCCTCCCACCCAGCGTTCACCCAAGTCTCCCGATAAAAATGATACCTCACTTGTGTGGGTAGGCCTAGCGCCCGCGACAGGAAACGCCCCAAAGCGCAACGTGGACACATCCACATTTTTGGAAGAAAACAGAGGTGTTTTTTGCGAAGTGCCTACCTGTAGATTTTGGCTTCTAGCTCAGCCGGCACCTAGGGAAACCTACCAAACCTGTGCATTTCTGAAAACTAGAGACCTAGGGGAATCCACGGAGGGGTGACTTGCGGGGCTCGGACCAGGTTCTGTTACCCAGAAGCCTTTGCAAACCTCAAAATTTGGCTAAAAAAACACATGTTCCTCACATTTCTGTGGCAGAAAGTTCTGGAATCTGAGAGGAGCCACAAATTTCCTTCTACCCAGCGTTCCTCCAAGTCTCCCGATAAAAATGATACCTCACTTGTGTGGGTAGGCCTAGCGCCCGCTACTGGAAACGCCCCAAAGCGCAACGTGGACACATCCACATTTTTGGAAGAAAACAGAGGTGTTTTTTGCGAAGTGCCTACCTGTAGATTTTGGCCTCTAGCTCAGCCGGCACCTAGGGAAACCTACCAAAACTGTGCATTTCTGAAAACTAGAGACCTAGGGGAATCCACGGAGGGGTGACTTGCGGGGCTCGGACCAGGTTCTGTTACCCAGAAGCCTTTGCAAACCTCAAAATTTGGCTAAAAAAACACATGTTCCTCACATTTCTGTGGCAGAAAGTTCTGGAATCAGAGAGGAGCCACAAATTTCCTTCCACTCAGCATTCCCCCAAGTCTCCCGATAAAAATGATACCTCACTTGTGTGGGTAGGCCTAGCGCCCGCGACAGGAAACGCCCCAAAGCGCAACGTGGACACATCCAAATTTTTGGAAGAAAACAGAGGTGTTTTTTGCGAAGTGCCTACCTGTAGATTTTGGCCTCTAGCTCACCCGGCACCTAGGGAAACCTACCAAACCTGTACATTTCTGAAAACTAGAGACCTAGGGGAATCCAAAGAGGGGTGACTTGTGGGGCTCGGACCAGGTTCTGTTACCCAGAATCCTTTGCAAACCTCAAAATTTGGCTAAAAAAACACATGTTCCTCACATTTCTGTGGCAGAAAGTTCTGGAATCTGAGAGGAGCCACAAATTTCCTTCTACCCAGCGTTCCTCCAAGTCTCCCGATAAAAATGATACCTCACTTGTGTGGGTAGGCCTAGCGCCCGCTACTGGAAACGCCCCAAAGCGCAACGTGGACACATCCACATTTTTGGAAGAAAACAGAGGTGTTTTTTGCGACGTGCCTACCTGTAGATTTTGGCTTCTAGCTCAGCCGGCACCTAGGGAAACCTACCAAACCTGTGCATTTCTGAAAACTAGAGACCTAGGGGAATCCAAGGAGGGGTGACTTGTGGGGCTCGGACCAGGTTCTGTTACCCAGAAGCCTTTGCAAACCTCACAATTTGGTTAAAAAAACACATGTTCCTCACTATTCTGTGGCAGAAAGTTCTGGAATCTGAGAGGAGCCACAAATTTCCTCCCACCCAGCGTTCACCCAAGTCTCCCGATAAAAATGATACCTCACTTGTGTGGGTAGGCCTAGCGCCCGCGACACGAAACGCCCCAAAGCGCAACGTGGACACATCAACATTTTTGGAAGAAAACAGAGGTGTTTTTTGCGAAGTGCCTACCTGTAGATTTTGGCCTCTAGCTCAGCCGGCACCTAGGGAAACCTACCAAACCTGTGCATTTCTGAAAACTAGAGACCTAGGGGAATCCAAAGAGGGGTGACTTGCGGGGCTCGGACCAGGTTCTGTTACCCAGAATCCTTTGCAAACCTCAAAATTTGGCTAAAAAAACACATGTTCCTCACATTTCTGTGGCAGAAAGTTCTGGAATCAGAGAGGAGCCACAAATTTCCTTCTACCCAGCGTTCCTCCAAGTCTCCCGATAAAAATGATACCTCACTTGTGTGGGTAGGCCTAGCGCCCGCTACTGGAAACGCTGCAAAGCGCAACGTGGACACATCCACATTTTTGGAAGAAAACAGAGGTGTTTTTTGCGACGTGCCTACCTGTAGATTTTGGCTTCTAGCTCAGCCGGCACCTAGGGAAACCTACCAAACCTGTGCATTTCTGAAAACTAGAGACCTAGGGGAATCCAAGGAGGGGTGACTTGTGGGGCTCGGACCAGGTTCTGTTACCCAGAAGCCTTTGCAAACCTCACAATTTGGTTAAAAAAACACATGTTCCTCACTATTCTGTGGCAGAAAGTTCTGGAATCTGAGAGGAGCCACAAATTTCCTCCCACCCAGCGTTCACCCAAGTCTCCCGATAAAAATGATACCTCACTTGTGTGGGTAGGCCTAGCGCCCGCGACAGGAAACGCCCCAAAGCGCAACGTGGACACATCCACATTTTTGGAAGAAAACAGAGGTGTTTTTTTGCGAATTGCCTACCTGTAGATTTTGGCTTCTAGCTCAGCCAGCACCTAGGGAAACCTACCAAACCTGTGCATTTCTGAAAACTAGAGACATAGGGGAATCTAAGGAGGGGTGACTTGCGGGGTTCGGACCAGGTTCTGTTACCCAGAAGCCTTTGCAAACCTCAAAATTTGGCTAAAAAAACACATGTTCCTCACATTTCTGTGGCAGAAAGTTCTGGAATCTGAGAGGAGCCACAAATTTCCTTCTACCCAGCGTTCCTCCAAGTCTCCCGATAAAAATGATACCTCACTTGTGTGGGTAGGCCTAGCGCCCGCTACTGGAAACGCTGCAAAGCGCAACGTGGACACATCCACATTTTTGGAAGAAAACAGAGGTGTTTTTTGCGACGTGCCTACCTGTAGATTTTGGCCTGTAGCTCAGCCGGCACCTAGGGAAACCTACCAAACCTGTGCATTTCTGAAAACTAGAGACCTAGGGGAATCCAAGGAGGGGTGACTTGTGGGGCTCGGACCAGGTTCTGTTACCCAGAAGCCTTTGCAAACCTCACAATTTGGTTAAAAAAACACATGTTCCTCACTATTCTGTGGCAGAAAGTTCTGGAATCTGAGAGGAGCCACAAATTTCCTCCCACCCAGCGTTCACCCAAGTCTCCCGATAAAAATGATACCTCACTTGTGTGGGTAGGCCTAGCGCCCGCGACAGGAAACGCCCCAAAGCGCAACGTGGACACATCCACATTTTTGGAAGAAAACAGAGGTGTTTTTTGCGAAGTGCCTACCTGTAGATTTTGGCTTCTAGCTCAGCCGGCACCTAGGGAAACCTACCAAACCTGTGCATTTCTGAAAACTAGAGACCTAGGGGAATCCACGGAGGGGTGACTTGCGGGGCTCGGACCAGGTTCTGTTACCCAGAAGCCTTTGCAAACCTCAAAATTTGGCTAAAAAAACACATGTTCCTCACATTTCTGTGGCAGAAAGTTCTGGAATCAGAGAGGAGCCACAAATTTCCTTCCACTCAGCATTCCCCCAAGTCTCCCGATAAAAATGATACCTCACTTGTGTGGGTAGGCCTAGCGCCCGCGACAGGAAACGCCCCAAAGCGCAACGTGGACACATCCAAATTTTTGGAAGAAAACAGAGGTGTTTTTTGCGAAGTGCCTACCTGTAGATTTTGGCCTCTAGCTCAGCCGGCACCTAGGGAAACCTACCAAACCTGTACATTTCTGAAAACTAGAGACCTAGGGGAATCCAAAGAGGGGTGACTTGTGGGGCTCGGACCAGGTTCTGTTACCCAGAATCCTTTGCAAACCTCAAAATTTGGCTAAAAAAACACATGTTCCTCACATTTCTGTGGCAGAAAGTTCTGGAATCTGAGAGGAGCCACAAATTTCCTTCCACCCAGCGTTCCTCCAAGTCTCCCGATAAAAATGATACCTCACTTGTGTGGGTAGGCCTAGCGCCCGCTACTGGAAACGCCCCAAAGCGCAACGTGGACACATCCACATTTTTGGAAGAAAACAGAGGTGTTTTTTGCGACGTGCCTACCTGTAGATTTTGGCCTCTAGCTCAGCCGGCACCTAGGGAAACCTACCAAACCTGTGCATTTCTGAAAACTAGAGACCTAGGGGAATCCAAGGAGGGGTGACTTGTGGGGCTCGGACCAGGTTCTGTTACCCAGAAGCCTTTGCAAACCTCACAATTTGGTTAAAAAAACACATGTTCCTCACTATTCTGTGGCAGAAAGTTCTGGAATCTGAGAGGAGCCACAAATTTCCTCCCACCCAGCGTTCACCCAAGTCTCCCGATAAAAATGATACCTCACTTGTGTGGGTAGGCCTAGCGCCCGCGACAGGAAACGCCCCAAAGCGCAACGTGGACACATCCACATTTTTGGAAGAAAACAGAGGTGTTTTTTGCGAAGTGCCTACCTGTAGATTTTGGATTCTAGCTCAGCCGGCACCTAGGGAAACCTACCAAAACTGTGCATTTCTGAAAACTAGAGACCTAGGGGAATCCACGGAGGGGTGACTTGCGGGGCTCAGACCAGGTTCTGTTACCCAGAAGCCTTTGCAAACCTCAAAATTTGGCTAAAAAAACACATGTTCCTCACATTTCTGTGGCAGAAAGTTCTGGAATCAGAGAGGAGCCACAAATTTCCTTCCACTCAGCATTCCCCCAAGTCTCCCGATAAAAATGATACCTCACTTGTGTGGGTAGGCCTAGCGCCCGCGACAGGAAACGCCCCAAAGCGCAACGTGGACACATCCAAATTTTTGGAAGAAAACAGAGGTGTTTTTTGCGAAGTGCCTACCTGTAGATTTTGGCCTCTAGCTCACCCGGCACCTAGGTAAACCTACCAAACCTGTACATTTCTGAAAACTAGAGACCTAGGGGAATCCAAAGAGGGGTGACTTGTGGGGCTCGGACCAGGTTCTGTTACCCAGAATCCTTTGCAAACCTCAAAATTTGGCTAAAAAAAACACATGTTCCTCACATTTCTGTGGCAGAAAGTTCTGGAATCTGAGAGGAGCCACAAATTTCCTTCTACCCAGCGTTCCTCCAAGTCTCCCGATAAAAATGATACCTCACTTGTGTGGGTAGGCCTAGCGCCTGCTACTGGAAACGCCCCAAAGCGCAACGTGGACACATCCACATTTTTGGAAGAAAACAGAGGTGTTTTTTGCGAAGTGCCTACCTGTAGATTTTGGCCTCTAGCTCAGCCGGCACCTAGGGAAACCTACCAAACCTGTGCATTTCTGAAAACTAGAGACCTAGGGGAATCCAAGGAGGGGTGACTTGTGGGGCTCGGACCAGGTTCTGTTACCCAGAAGCCTTTGCAAACCTCACAATTTGGTTAAAAAAACACATGTTCCTCACTATTCTGTGGCAGAAAGTTCTGGAATCTGAGAGGAGCCACAAATTTCCTCCCACCCAGCGTTCACCCAAGTCTCCCGATAAAAATGATACCTCACTTGTGTGGGTAGGCCTAGCGCCCGCGACAGGAAACGCCCCAAAGCGCAACGTGGACACATCCACATTTTTGGAAGAAAACAGAGGTGTTTTTTGCGAAGTGCCTACCTGTAGATTTTGGCCTCTAGCTCAGCCGGCACCTAGGGAAACCTACCAAACCTGTGCATTTCTGAAAACTAGAGACCTAGGGGAATCCAAAGAGGGATGACTTGCGGGGCTCGGACCAGGTTCTGTTACCCAGAATCCTTTGCAAACCTCAAAATTTGGCTAAAAAAACACATGTTCCTCACATTTCTGTGGCAGAAAGTTCTGGAATCAGAGAGGAGCCACAAATTTCCTCCACCCAGCGTTCCTCCAAGTCTCCCGATAAAAATGATACCTCACTTGTGTGGGTAGGCCTAGCGCCCGTGACAGGAAACGCCCCAAAGCGCAACGTGGACACATCCACATTTTTGGAAGAAAACAGAGGTGTTTTTTTGCGAATTGCCTACCTGTAGATTTTGGCTTCTAGCTCAGCCGGCACCTAGGGAAACCTACCAAACCTGTGCATTTCTAAAAACTAGAGACATAGGGGAATCTAAGGAGGGGTGACTTGCGGGGTTCGGACCAGGTTCTGTTACCCAGAAGCCTTTGCAAACCTCAAAATTTGGCTAAAAAAACACATGTTCCTCACATTTCTGTGGCAGAAAGTTCTGGAATCTGAGAGGAGCCACAAATTTCCTTCTACCCAGCGTTCCTCCAAGTCTCCCGATAAAAATGATACCTCACTTGTGTGGGTAGGCCTAGCGCCCGCTACTGGAAACGCCGCAAAGCGCAACGTGGACACATCCACATTTTTGGAAGAAAACAGAGGTGTTTTTTGCGACGTGCCTACCTGTAGATTTTGGCCTCTAGCTCAGCCGGCACCTAGGGAAACCTACCAAACCTGTGCATTTCTGAAAACTAGAGACCTAGGGGAATCCAAGGAGGGGTGACTTGTGGGGCTCGGACCAGGTTCTGTTACCCAGAAGCCTTTGCAAACCTCACAATTTGGTTAAAAAAACACATGTTCCTCACTATTCTGTGGCAGAAAGTTCTGGAATCTGAGAGGAGCCACAAATTTCCTCCCACCCATCGTTCACCCAAGTCTCCCGATAAAAATGATACCTCACTTGTGTGGGTAGGCCTAGCGCCCGCGACAGGAAACGCCCCAAAGCGCAACATGGACACATCCACATTTTTGGAAGAAAACAGAGGTGTTTTTTGTGAAGTGCCTACCTGTAGATTTTGGCTTCTAGCTCAGCCGGCACCTAGGGAAACCTACCAAACCTGTGCATTTCTGAAAACTAGAGACCTAGGGGAATCGACGGAGGGGTGACTTGCGGGGCTCGGACCAGGTTCTGTTACCCAGAAGCCTTTGCAAACCTCAAAATTTGGCTAAAAAAACACATGTTCCTCACATTTCTGTGGCAGAAAGTTCTGGAATCAGAGAGAAGCCACAAATTTCCTTCCACTCAGCATTCCCCCAAGTCTCCCGATAAAAATGATACCTCACTTGTGTGGGTAGGCCTAGCGCCCGCAACAGGAAACGCCCCAAAGCGCAACGTGGACACATCCAAATTTTTGGAAGAAAACAGAGGTGTTTTTTGCGAAGTGCCTACCTGTAGATTTTGGCCTCTAGCTCAGCCGGCACCTAGGGAAACCTACCAAACCTGTACATTTCTGAAAACTAGAGACCTAGGGGAATCCAAAGAGGGGTGACTTGTGGGGCTCGGACCAGGTTCTGTTACCCAGAATCCTTTGCAAACCTCAAAATTTGGCTAAAAAAACACATGTTCCTCACATTTCTGTGGCAGAAAGTTCTGGAATCTGAGAGGAGAAACAAATTTCCTTCCACCCAGCGTTCCTCCAAGTCTCCCGATAAAAATGATACCTCACTTGTGTGGGTAGGCCTAGCGCCCGCTACTGGAAACGCCCCAAAGCGCAACGTGGACACATCCACATTTTTGGAAGAAAACAGAGGTGTTTTTTGCGACGTGCCTACCTGTAGATTTTGGCCTCTAGCTCAGCCGGCACCTAGGGAAACCTACCAAACCTGTGCATTTCTGAAAACTAGAGACCTAGGGGAATCCAAGGAGGGGTGACTTGTGGGGCTCGGACCAGGTTCTGTTACCCAGAAGCCTTTGCAAACCTCACAATTTGGTTAAAAAAACACATGTTCCTCACTATTCTGTGGCAGAAAGTTCTGGAATCTGAGAGGAGCCACAAATTTCCTCCCACCCAGCGTTCACCCAAGTCTCCCGATAAAAATGATACCTCACTTGTGTGGGTAGGCCTAGCGCCCGCGACAGGAAACGCCCCAAAGCGCAACGTGGACACATCCACATTTTTGGAAGAAAACAGAGGTGTTTTTTGCGAAGTGCCTACCTGTAGATTTTGGATTCTAGCTCAGCCGGCACCTAGGGAAACCTACCAAAACTGTGCATTTCTGAAAACTAGAGACCTAGGGGAATCCACGGAGGGGTGACTTGCGGGGCTCGGACCAGGTTCTGTTACCCAGAAGCCTTTGCAAACCTCAAAATTTGGCTAAAAAAACACATGTTCCTCACATTTCTGTGGCAGAAAGTTCTGGAATCAGAGAGGAGCCACAAATTTCCTTCCACTCAGCATTCCCCCAAGTCTCCCGATAAAAATGATACCTCACTTGTGTGGGTAGGCCTAGCGCCCGCGACAGGAAACGCCCCAAAGCGCAACGTGGACACATCCAAATTTTTGGAAGAAAACAGAGGTGTTTTTTGCGAAGTGCCTACCTGTAGATTTTGGCCTCTAGCTCACCCGGCACCTAGGGAAACCTACCAAACCTGTACATTTCTGAAAACTAGAGACCTAGGGGAATCCAAAGAGGGGTGACTTGTGGGGCTCGGACCAGGTTCTGTTACCCAGAATCCTTTGCAAACCTCAAAATTTGGCTAAAAAAACACATGTTCCTCACATTTCTGTGGCAGAAAGTTCTGGAATCTGAGAGGAGCCACAAATTTCCTTCTACCCAGCGTTCCTCCAAGTCTCCCGATAAAAATGATACCTCACTTGTGTGGGTAGGCCTAGCGCCCGCTACTGGAAACGCCCCAAAGCGCAACGTGGACACATCCACATTTTTGGAAGAAAACAGAGGTGTTTTTTGCGACGTGCCTACCTGTAGATTTTGGCCTCTAGCTCAGCCGGCACCTAGGGAAACCTACCAAACCTGTGCATTTCTGAAAACTAGAGACCTAGGGGAATCCAAGGAGGGGTGACTTGTGGGGCTCGGACCAGGTTCTGTTACCCAGAAGCCTTTGCAAACCTCACAATTTGGTTAAAAAAACACATGTTCCTCACTATTCTGTGGCAGAAAGTTCTGGAATCTGAGAGGAGCCACAAATTTCCTCCCACCCAGCGTTCACCCAAGTCTCCCGATAAAAATGATACCTCACTTGTGTGGGTAGGCCTAGCGCCCGCGACAGGAAACGCCCCAGAGCGCAACGTGGACACATCCACATTTTTGGAAGAAAACAGAGGTGTTTTTTGCGAAGTGCCTACCTGTAGATTTTGGCCTCTAGCTCAGCCGGCACCTAGGGAAACCTACCAAAACTGTGCATTTCTGAAAACTAGAGACCTAGGGGAATCCACGGAGGGGTGACTTGCGGGGCTCGGACCAGGTTCTGTTACCCAGAAGCCTTTGCAAACCTCAAAATTTGGCTAAAAAAACACATGTTCCTCACATTTCTGTGGCAGAAAGTTCTGGAATCAGAGAGGAGCCACAAATTTCCTTCCACTCAGCATTCCCCCAAGTCTCCCGATAAAAATGATACCTCACTTGTGTGGGTAGGCCTAGCGCCCGCGACAGGAAACGCCCCAAAGCGCAACGTGGACACATCCAAATTTTTGGAAGAAAACAGAGGTGTTTTTTGCGAAGTGCCTACCTGTAGATTTTGGCCTCTAGCTCACCCGGCACCTAGGTAAACCTACCAAACCTGTACATTTCTGAAAACTAGAGACCTAGGGGAATCCAAAGAGGGGTGACTTGTGGGGCTCGGACCAGGTTCTGTTACCCAGAATCCTTTGCAAACCTCAAAATTTGGCTAAAAAAACACATGTTCCTCACATTTCTGTGGCAGAAAGTTCTGGAATCTGAGAGGAGCCACAAATTTCCTTCTACCCAGCGTTCCTCCAAGTCTCCCGATAAAAATGATACCTCACTTGTGTGGGTAGGCCTAGCGCCTGCTACTGGAAACGCCCCAAAGCGCAACGTGGACACATCCACATTTTTGGAAGAAAACAGAGGTGTTTTTTGCGACGTGCCTACCTGTAGATTTTGGCCTCTAGCTCAGCCGGCACCTAGGGAAACCTACCAAACCTGTGCATTTCTGAAAACTAGAGACCTAGGGGAATCCAAGGAGGGGTGACTTGTGGGGCTCGGACCAGGTTCTGTTACCCAGAAGCCTTTGCAAACCTCACAATTTGGTTAAAAAAACACATGTTCCTCACTATTCTGTGGCAGAAAGTTCTGGAATCTGAGAGGAGCCACAAATTTCCTCCCACCCAGCGTTCACCCAAGTCTCCCGATAAAAATGATACCTCACTTGTGTGGGTAGGCCTAGCGCCCGCGACAGGAAACGCCCCAAAGCGCAACGTGGACACATCCACATTTTTGGAAGAAAACAGAGGTGTTTTTTGCGAAGTGCCTACCTGTAGATTTTGGCCTCTAGCTCAGCCGGCACCTAGGGAAACCTACCAAACCTGTGCATTTCTGAAAACTAGAGACCTAGGGGAATCCAAAGAGGGGTGACTTGCGGGGCTCGGACCAGGTTCTGTTACCCAGAATCCTTTGCAAACCTCAAAATTTGGCTAAAAAAACACATGTTCCTCACATTTCTGTGGCAGAAAGTTCTGGAATCAGAGAGGATCCACAAATTTCCTCCACCCAGCGTTCCTCCAAGTCTCCCGATAAAAATGATACCTCACTTGTGTGGGTAGGCCTAGCGCCCGTGACAGGAAACGCCCCAAAGCGCAACGTGGACACATCCACATTTTTGGAAGAAAACAGAGGTGTTTTTTTGCGAATTGCCTACCTGTAGATTTTGGCTTCTAGCTCAGCCGGCACCTAGGGAAACCTACCAAACCTGTGCATTTCTAAAAACTAGAGACATAGGGGAATCAAAGGAGGGGTGACTTGCGGGGTTCGGACCAGGTTCTGTTACCCAGAAGCCTTTGCAAACCTCAAAATTTGGCTAAAAAAACACATGTTCCTCACATTTCTGTGGCAGAAAGTTCTGGAATCTGAGAGGAGCCACAAATTTCCTTCTACCCAGCGTTCCTCCAAGTCTCCCGATAAAAATGATACCTCACTTGTGTGGGTAGGCCTAGCGCCCGCTACTGGAAACGCCGCAAAGCGCAACGTGGACACATCCACATTTTTGGAAGAAAACAGAGGTGTTTTTTGAGACGTGCCTACCTGTAGATTTTGGCCTCTAGCTCAGCCGGCACCTAGGGAAACCTACCAAACCTGTGCATTTCTGAAAACTAGAGACCTAGGGGAATCCAAGGAGGGGTGACTTGTGGGGCTCGGACCAGGTTCTGTTACCCAGAAGCCTTTGCAAACCTCACAATTTGGTTAAAAAAACACATGTTCCTCACTATTCTGTGGCAGAAAGTTCTGGAATCTGAGAGGAGCCACAAATTTCCTCCCACCCATCGTTCACCCAAGTCTCCCGATAAAAATGATACCTCACTTGTGTGGGTAGGCCTAGCGCCCGCGACAGGAAACGCCCCAAAGCGCAACGTGGACACATCCACATTTTTGGAAGAAAACAGAGGTGTTTTTTGTGAAGTGCCTACCTGTAGATTTTGGCTTCTAGCTCAGCCGGCACCTAGGGAAACCTACCAAACCTGTGCATTTCTGAAAACTAGAGACCTAGGGGAATCGACGGAGGGGTGACTTGCGGGGCTCGGACCAGGTTCTGTTACCCAGAAGCCTTTGCAAACCTCAAAATTTGGCTAAAAAAACACATGTTCCTCACATTTCTGTGGCAGAAAGTTCTGGAATCAGAGAGAAGCCACAAATTTCCTTCCACTCAGCATTCCCCCAAGTCTCCCGATAAAAATGATACCTCACTTGTGTGGGTAGGCCTAGCGCCCGCGACAGGAAACGCCCCAAAGCGCAACGTGGACACATCCAAATTTTTGGAAGAAAACAGAGGTGTTTTTTGCGAAGTGCCTACCTGTAGATTTTGGCCTCTAGCTCAGCCGGCACCTAGGGAAACCTACCAAACCTGTACATTTCTGAAAACTAGAGACCTAGGGGAATCCAAAGAGGGGTGACTTGTGGGGCTCGGACCAGGTTCTGTTACCCAGAATCCTTTGCAAACCTCAAAATTTGGCTAAAAAAACACATGTTCCTCACATTTCTGTGGCAGAAAGTTCTGGAATCTGAGAGGAGCAACAAATTTCCTTCCACCCAGCGTTCCTCCAAGTCTCCCGATAAAAATGATACCTCACTTGTGTGGGTAGGCCTAGCGCCCGCTACTGGAAACGCCCCAAAGCGCAACGTGGACACATCCACATTTTTGGAAGAAAACAGAGGTGTTTTTTGCGACGTGCCTACCTGTAGATTTTGGCCTCTAGCTCAGCCGGCACCTAGGGAAACCTACCAAACCTGTGCATTTCTGAAAACTAGAGACCTAGGGGAATCCAAGGAGGGGTGACTTGTGGGGCTCGGACCAGGTTCTGTTACCCAGAAGCCTTTGCAAACCTCACAATTTGGTTAAAAAAACACATGTTCCTCACTATTCTGTGGCAGAAAGTTCTGGAATCTGAGAGGAGCCACAAATTTCCTCCCACCCAGCGTTCACCCAAGTCTCCCGATAAAAATGATACCTCACTTGTGTGGGTAGGCCTAGCGCCCGCGACAGGAAACGCCCCAAAGCGCAACGTGGACACATCCACATTTTTGGAAGAAAACAGAGGTGTTTTTTGCGAAGTGCCTACCTGTAGATTTTGGATTCTAGCTCAGCCGGCACCTAGGGAAACCTACCAAAACTGTGCATTTCTGAAAACTAGAGACCTAGGGGAATCCACGGAGGGGTGACTTGCGGGGCTCGGACCAGGTTCTGTTACCCAGAAGCCTTTGCAAACCTCAAAATTTGGCTAAAAAAACACATGTTCCTCACATTTCTGTGGCAGAAAGTTCTGGAATCAGAGAGGAGCCACAAATTTCCTTCCACTCAGCATTCCCCCAAGTCTCCCGATAAAAATGATACCTCACTTGTGTGGGTAGGCCTAGCACCCGCGACAGGAAACGCCCCAAAGCGCAACGTGGACACATCCAAATTTTTGGAAGAAAACAGAGGTGTTTTTTGCGAAGTGCCTACCTGTAGATTTTGGCCTCTAGCTCACCCGGCACCTAGGGAAACCTACCAAACCTGTACATTTCTGAAAACTAGAGACCTAGGGGAATCCAAAGAGGGGTGACTTGTGGGGCTCGGACCAGGTTCTGTTACCCAGAATCCTTTGCAAACCTCAAAATTTGGATAAAAAAACACATGTTCCTCACATTTCTGTGGCAGAAAGTTCTGGAATCTGAGAGGAGCCACAAATTTCCTTCTACCCAGCGTTCCTCCAAGTCTCCCGATAAAAATGATACCTCACTTGTGTGGGTAGGCCTAGCGCCCGCTACTGGAAACGCCCCAAAGCGCAACGTGGACACATCCACATTTTTGGAAGAAAACAGAGGTGTTTTTTGCGACGTGCCTACCTGTAGATTTTGGCCTCTAGCTCAGCCGGCACCTAGGGAAACCTACCAAACCTGTGCATTTCTGAAAACTAGAGACCTAGGGGAATCCAAGGAGGGGTGACTTGTGGGGCTCGGACCAGGTTCTGTTACCCAGAAGCCTTTGCAAACCTCACAATTTGGTTAAAAAAACACATGTTCCTCACTATTCTGTGGCAGAAAGTTCTGGAATCTGAGAGGAGCCACAAATTTCCTCCCACCCAGCGTTCACCCAAGTCTCCCGATAAAAATGATACCTCACTTGTGTGGGTAGGCCTAGCGCCCACGACAGGAAACGCCCCAAAGCGCAACGTGGACACATCCACATTTTTGGAAGAAAACAGAGGTGTTTTTTGCGAAGTGCCTACCTGTAGATTTTGGCCTCTAGCTCAGCCGGCACCTAGGGAAACCTACCAAAACTGTGCATTTCTGAAAACTAGAGACCTAGGGGAATCCACGGAGGGGTGACTTGCGGGGCTCGGACCAGGTTCTGTTACCCAGAAGCCTTTGCAAACCTCAAAATTTGGCTAAAAAAACACATGTTCCTCACATTTCTGTGGCAGAAAGTTCTGGAATCAGAGAGGAGCCACAAATGTCCTTCCACTCAGCATTCCCCCAAGTCTCCCGATAAAAATGATACCTCACTTGTGTGGGTAGGCCTAGCGCCCGCGACAGGAAACGCCCCAAAGCGCAACGTGGACACATCCAAATTTTTGGAAGAAAACAGAGGTGTTTTTTGCGAAGTGCCTACCTGTAGATTTTGGCCTCTAGCTCACCCGGCACCTAGGTAAACCTACCAAACCTGTACATTTCTGAAAACTAGAGACCTAGGGGAATCCAAAGAGGGGTGACTTGTGGGGCTCGGACCAGGTTCTGTTACCCAGAATCCTTTGCAAACCTCAAAATTTGGCTAAAAAAACACATGTTCCTCACATTTCTGTGGCAGAAAGTTCTGGAATCTGAGAGGAGCCACAAATTTCCTTCTACCCAGCGTTCCTCCAAGTCTCCCGATAAAAATGATACCTCACTTGTGTGGGTAGGCCTAGCGCCTGCTACTGGAAACGCCCCAAAGCGCAACGTGGACACATCCACATTTTTGGAAGAAAACAGAGGTGTTTTTTGCGACGTGCCTACCTGTAGATTTTGGCCTCTAGCTCAGCCGGCACCTAGGGAAACCTACCAAACCTGTGCATTTCTGAAAACTAGAGACCTAGGGGAATCCAAGGAGGGGTGACTTGTGGGGCTCGGACCAGGTTCTGTTACCCAGAAGCCTTTGCAAACCTCACAATTTGGTTAAAAAAACACATGTTCCTCACTATTCTGTGGCAGAAAGTTCTGGAATCTGAGAGGAGCCACAAATTTCCTCCCACCCAGCGTTCACCCAAGTCTCCCGATAAAAATGATACCTCACTTGTGTGGGTAGGCCTAGCGCCCGCGACAGGAAACGCCCCAAAGCGCAACGTGGACACATCCACATTTTTGGAAGAAAACAGAGGAGTTTTTTGCGAAGTGCCTACCTGTAGATTTTGGCCTCTAGCTCAGCCGGCACCTAGGGAAACCTACCAAACCTGTGCATTTCTGAAAACTAGAGACCTAGGGGAATCCAAAGAGGGGTGACTTGCGGGGCTCGGACCAGGTTCTGTTACCCAGAATCCTTTGCAAACCTCAAAATTTGGCTAAAAAAACACATGTTCCTCACATTTCTGTGGCAGAAAGTTCTGGAATCAGAGAGGAGCCACAAATTTCCTCCACCCAGCGTTCCTCCAAGTCTCCCGATAAAAATGATACCTCACTTGTGTGGGTAGGCCTAGCGCCCGTGACAGGAAACGCCCCAAAGCGCAACGTGGACACATCCACATTTTTGGAAGAAAACAGAGGTGTTTTTTTGCGACTTGCCTACCTGTAGATTTTGGCTTCTAGCTCAGCCGGCACCTAGGGAAACCTACCAAACCTGTTCATTTCTAAAAACTAGAGACATTGGGGAATCTAAGGAGGGGTGACTTGCGGGGTTCGGACCAGGTTCTGTTACCCAGAAGCCTTTGCAAACCTCAAAATTTGGCTAAAAAAACACATGTTCCTCACATTTCTGTGGCAGAAAGTTCTGGAATCTGAGAGGAGCCACAAATTTCCTTCTACCCAGCGTTCCTCCAAGTCTCCCGATAAAAATGATACCTCACTTGTGTGGGTAGGCCTAGCGCCCGCTACTGGAAACGCCGCAAAGCGCAACGTGGACACATCCACATTTTTGGAAGAAAACAGAGGTGTTTTTTGCGACGTGCCTACCTGTAGATTTTGGCCTCTAGCTCAGCCGGCACCTAGGGAAACCTACCAAACCTGTGCATTTCTGAAAACTAGAGACCTAGGGGAATCCAAGGAGGGGTGACTTGTGGGGCTCGGACCAGGTTCTGTTACCCAGAAGCCTTTGCAAACCTCACAATTTGGTTAAAAAAACACATGTTCCTCACTATTCTGTGGCAGAAAGTTCTGGAATCTGAGAGGAGCCACAAATTTCCTCCCACCCATCGTTCACCCAAGTCTCCCGATAAAAATGATACCTCACTTGTGTGGGTAGGCCTAGCGCCCGCGACAGGAAACGCCCCAAAGCGCAACGTGGACACATCCACATTTTTGGAAGAAAACAGAGGTGTTTTTTGTGAAGTGCCTACCTGTAGATTTTGGCTTCTAGCTCAGCCGGCACCTAGGGAAACCTACCAAACCTGTGCATTTCTGAAAACTAGAGACCTAGGGGAATCGACGGAGGGGTGACTTGCGGGGCTCGGAACAGGTTCTGTTACCCAGAAGCCTTTGCAAACCTCAAAATTTGGCCAAAAAAACACATGTTCCTCCATTTCTGTGGCAGAAAGTTCTGGAATCAGAGAGAAGCCACAAATTTCCTTCCACTCAGCATTCCCCCAAGTCTCCCGATAAAAATGATACCTCACTTGTGTGGGTAGGCCTAGCGCCCGCGACAGGAAACGCCCCAAAGCGCAACGTGGACACATCCAAATTTTTGGAAGAAAACAGAGGTGTTTTTTGCGAAGTGCCTACCTGTAGATTTTGGCCTCTAGCTCAGCCGGCACCTAGGGAAACCTACCAAACCTGTAGATTTCTGAAAACTAGAGACCTAGGGGAATCCAAAGAGGGGTGACTTGTGGGGCTCGGACCAGGTTCTGTTACCCAGAATCCTTTGCAAACCTCAAAATTTGGCTAAAAAAACACATGTTCCTCACATTTCTGTGGCAGAAAGTTCTGGAATCTGAGAGGAGCAACAAATTTCCTTCCACCCAGCGTTCCTCCAAGTCTCCCGATAAAAATGATACCTCACTTGTGTGGGTAGGCCTAGCGCCCGCTACTGGAAACGCCCCAAAGCGCAACGTGGACACATCCACATTTTTGGAAGAAAACAGAGGTGTTTTTTGCGACGTGCCTACCTGTAGATTTTGGCCTCTAGCTCAGCCGGCACCTAGGGAAACCTACCAAACCTGTGCATTTCTGAAAACTAGAGACCTAGGGGAATCCAAGGAGGGGTGACTTGTGGGGCTCGGACCAGGTTCTGTTACCCAGAAGCATTGGCAAACCTCACAATTTGGTTAAAAAAACACATGTTCCTCACTATTCTGTGGCAGAAAGTTCTGGAATCTGAGAGGAGCCACAAATTTCCTCCCACCCAGCGTTCACCCAAGTCTCCCGATAAAAATGATACCTCACTTGTGTGGGTAGGCCTAGCGCCCGCGACAGGAAACGCCCCAAAGCGCAACGTGGACACATCCACATTTTTGGAAGAAAACAGAGGTGTTTTTTGCGAAGTGCCTACCTGTAGATTTTGGATTCTAGCTCAGCCGGCACCTAGGGAAACCTACCAAAACTGTGCATTTCTGAAAACTAGAGACCTAGGGGAATCCACGGAGGGGTGACTTGCGGGGCTCGGACCAGGTTCTGTTACCCAGAAGCCTTTGCAAACCTCAAAATTTGGCTAAAAAAACACATGTTCCTCTAATTTCTGTGGCAGAAAGTTCTGGAATCAGAGAGGAGCCACAAATTTCCTTCCACTCAGCATTCCCCCAAGTCTCCCGATAAAAATGATACCTCACTTGTGTGGGTAGGCCTAGCGCCCGCGACAGGAAACGCCCCAAAGCGCAACGTGGACACATCCAAATTTTGGGAAGAAAACAGAGGTGTTTTTTGCGAAGTGCCTACCTGTAGATTTTGGCCTCTAGCTCACCCGGCACCTAGGTAAACCTACCAAACCTGTACATTTCTGAAAACTAGAGACCTAGGGGAATCCAAAGAGGGGTGACTTGTGGGGCTCGGACCAGGTTCTGTTACCCAGAATCCTTTGCAAACCTCAAAATTTGGCTAAAAAAACACATGTTCCTCACATTTCTGTGGCAGAAAGTTCTGGAATCTGAGAGGAGCCACAAATTTCCTTCTACCCAGCGTTCCTCCAAGTCTCCCGATAAAAATGATACCTCACTTGTGTGGGTAGGCCTAGCGCCCGCTACTGGAAACGCCCCAAAGCGCAACGTGGACACATCCACATTTTTGGAAGAAAACAGAGGTGTTTTTTGCGACGTGCCTACCTGTAGATTTTGGCCTCTAGCTCAGCCGGCACCTAGGGAAACCTACCAAACCTGTGCATTTCTGAAAACTAGAGACCTAGGGGAATCCAAGGAGGGGTGACTTGTGGGGCTCGGACCAAGTTCTGTTACCCAGAAGCCTTTGCAAAACTCACAATTTGGTTAAAAAAACACATGTTCCTCACTATTCTGTGGCAGAAAGTTCTGGAATCTGAGAGGAGCCACAAATTTCCTCCCACCCAGCGTTCACCCAAGTCTCCCGATAAAAATGATACCTCACTTGTGTGGGTAGGCCTAGCGCTCGCGACAGGAAACGCCCCAAAGCGCAACGTGGACACATCCACATTTTTGGAAGAAAACAGAGGTGTTTTTTGCGAAGTGCCTACCTGTAGATTTTGGCCTCTAGCTCAGCCGGCACCTAGGGAAACCTACCAAACCTGTGCATTTCTGAAAACTAGAGACCTAGGGGAATCCAAAGAGGGGTGACTTGCGGGGCTCGGACCAGGTTCTGTTACCCAGAATCCTTTGCAAACCTCAAAATTTGGCTAAAAAAACACATGTTCCTCACATTTCTGTGGCAGAAAGTTCTGGAATCAGAGAGGAGCCACAAATTTCCTCCACCCAGCGTTCCTCCAAGTCTCCCGATAAAAATGATACCTCACTTGTGTGGGTAGGCCTAGCGCCCGCGACAGGAAACGCCCCAAAGCGCAACGTGGACACATCCACATTTTTGGAAGAAAACAGAGGTGTTTTTTTGCGAATTGCCTACCTGTAGATTTTGGCTTCTAGCTCAGCCGGCACCTAGGGAAACCTACCAAACCTGTGCATTTCTGAAAACTAGAGACATAGGGGAATCTAAGGAGGGGTGACTTGCGGGGTTCGGACCAGGTTCTGTTACCCAGAAGCCTTTGCAAACCTCAAAATTTGGCTAAAAAAACACATGTTCCTCACATTTCTGTGGCAGAAAGTTCTGGAATCTGAGAGGAGCCACAAATTTCCTTCTACCCAGCGTTCCTCCAAGTCTCCCGATAAAAATGATACCTCACTTGTGTGGGTAGGCCTAGCGCCCGCTACTGGAAACGCCGCAAAGCGCAACGTGGACACATCCACATTTTTGGAAGAAAACAGAGGTGTTTTTTGCGACGTGCCTACCTGTAGATTTTGGCCTCTAGCTCAGCCGGCACCTAGGGAAACCTACCAAACCTGTGCATTTCTGAAAACTAGAGACCTAGGGGAATCCAAGGAGGGGTGACTTGTGGGGCTCGGACCAGGTTCTGTTACCCAGAAGCCTTTGCAAACCTCACAATTTGGTTAAAAAAACACATGTTCCTCACTATTCTGTGGCAGAAAGTTCTGGAATCTGAGAGGAGCCACAAATTTCCTCCCACCCAGCGTTCACCCAAGTCTCCCGATAAAAATGATACCTCACTTGTGTGGGTAGGCCTAGCGCCCGCGACAGGAAACGCCCCAAAGCGCAACGTGGACACATCCACATTTTTGGAAGAAAACAGAGGTGTTTTTTGCGAAGTGCCTACCTGTAGATTTTGGCTTCTAGCTCAGCCGGCACCTAGGGAAACCTACCAAACCTGTGCATTTCTGAAAACTAGAGACCTAGGGGAATCCACGGAGGGGTGACTTGCGGGGCTCGGACCAGGTTCTGTTACCCAGAAGCCTTTGCAAACCTCAAATTTTGGCTAAAAAAACACATGTTCCTCACATTTCTGTGGCAGAAATTTCTGGAATCAGAGAGGAGCCACAAATTTCCTTCCACTCAGCATTCCCCCAAGTCTCCCGATAAAAATGATACCTCACTTGTGTGGGTAGGCCTAGCGCCCGCTACAGGAAACGCACCAAAGCGCAACGTGGACTCATCCACATTTTTTGAAGAAAACAGAGGTGTTTTTTGCGAAGTGCCTACCTGTAGATTTTGGCCTCTAGCTCAGCCGGCACCTAGGGAAACCTACCAAACCTGTACATTTCTGAAAACTAGAGACCTAGGGGAATCCAAAGAGGGGTGACTTGTGGGGCTCGGACCAGGTTCTGTTACCCAGAATCCTTTGCAAACCTCAAAATTTGGCTAAAAAAACACATGTTCCTCACATTTCTGTGGCAGAAAGTTCTGGAATCTGAGAGGAGCCACAAATTTCCTTCCACCCAGCGTTCCTCCAAGTCTCCCGATAAAAATGATACCTCACTTGTGTGGGTAGGCCTAGCGCCCGCTACTGAAAACGCCCCAAAGCGCAACGTGGACACATCCACATTTTTTGAAGAAAACAGAGGTGTTTTTTGCGACGTGCCTACCTGTAGATTTTGGCCTCTAGCTCAGCCGGCACCTAGGGAAACCTACCAAACCTGTGCATTTCTGAAAACTAGAGACCTAGGGGAATCCAAGGAGGGGTAACTTGTGGGGCTCGGACCAGGTTCTGTTACCCAGAAGCCTTTGCAAACCTCACAATTTGGTTAAAAAAACACATGTTCCTCACTATTCTGTGGCAGAAAGTTCTGGAATCTGAGAGGAGCCACAAATTTCCTCCCACCCAGCGTTCACCCAAGTCTCCCGATAAAAATGATACCTCACTTGTGTGGGTAGGCCTAGCGCCCGCGACAGGAAACGCCCCAAAGCGCAACGTGGACACATCCACATTTTTGGAAGAAAACAGAGGTGTTTTTTGCGAAGTGCCTCCCTGTAGATTTTGGCCTCTAGCTCAGCCGGCACCTAGGGAAACCTACCAAACCTGTGCATTTCTGAAAACTAGAGACCTAGGGGAATCCAAGGAGGGGTGACTTGCGGGGCTCGGACCAGGTTCTGTTACCCAGAAGCCTTTGCAAACCTCAAAATTTGGCTAAAAAAACACATGTTCCTCACATTTCTGTGGCAGAAAGTTCTGGAATCAGAGAGGAGCCACAAATTTCCTTCCACCCAGCGTTCCTCCAAGTCTCCCGATAAAAATGATACCTCACTTGTGTGGGTAGGCCTAGCGCCCGCGACAGGAAACGCCCCAAAGCTCAACGTGGACACATCCACATTTTTGGAAGAAAACAGAGGTGTTTTTTGCGAAGTGCCTCCCTGTAGATTTTGGCCTCTAGCTCAGCCGGCACCTAGGGAAACCTACCAAACCTGTGCATTTCTGAAAACTAGAGACCTAGGGGAATCAAAGGAGGGTTGACTTGCGGGGCTCGGACCAGGTTCTGTTACCCCGAAGCCTTTGTAAACCTCATAATTTGGCTAAAAAAACACATGTTCCTCACATTTCTGTGGCAGAAAGTTCTGGAATCTGAGAGGAGCCACAAGTTTTCTTCCACCCAGCGTTCCCCCAAGTCTCCCGATAAAAATGATACCTCACTTGTGTGGGTAGGCCTAGCGCCCGCTACAGGAAACGCACCAAAGCGCAACGTGGACTCATCCACATTTTTTGAAGAAAACAGAGGTGTTTTTTGCGAAGTGCCTACCTGTAGATTTTGGCCTCTAGCTCAGCCGGCACCTAGGGAAACCTACCAAACCTGTGCATTTCTGAAAACTAGAGACCTAGGGGAATCCACGGAGGGGTGACTTGCGGGGCTCGGACCAGGTTCTGTTACCCAGAAGCCTTTGCAAACCTCAAAATTTGGCTAAAAAAACACATGTTCCTCACATTTCTGTGGCAGAAAGTTCTGGAATCAGAGAGGAGCCACAAATTTCCTTCCACTCAGCATTCCCCCAAGTCTCCCGATAAAAATGATACCTCACTTGTGTGGGTAGGCCTAGCGCCCGCTACAGGAAACGCACCAAAGCGCAACGTGGACTCATCCACATTTTTTGAAGAAAACAGAGGTGTTTTTTGCGAAGTGCCTACCTGTAGATTTTGGCCTCTAGCTCAGCCGGCACCTAGGGAAACCTACCAAACCTGTGCATTTCTGAAAACTAGAGACCTAGGGGAATCCAAGATGGGGTGAATTGTAGGGCTCGGACCAGGTTCTGTTACCCAGAATCCTTTGCAAACCTCAAAATTTTGCTAAAAAAACACATGTTCCTCACATTTCTGTGGCAGAAAGTTCTGGAATCTGAGAGGAGCCACAAGTTTTCTTCCACCCAGCGTTCCCCCAAGTCTCCCGATAAAAATGATACCTCACTTGTGTGGGTAGGCCTAGCGCCCGCTACAGGAAACGCCCCAAAGCGCAACGTGGACACATCCAAATAATGGGAAGAAAACAGAGGTGTTTTTTGCGAAGTGCCTACCTGTAGATTTTGGCCTCTAGCTCAGCCGGCATCTAGGGAAACCTACCAAACCTGTGCATTTCTGAAAACTAGAGACCTAGGGGAATCCAAGGAGGGGTGACTTGCGGGGCTCGGAGCAGGTTCTGTTGCCCAGAAACCTTTGCAAACCTCAAAATTTGGCTAAAAAAACACATGTTCCTCACATTTCTGTGGCAGAAAGTTCTGGAATCTGAGAGGAGCCACAAATTTCCTTCCACCCAGCGTTCCCCCAAGTCTCCCGATAAAAATGATACCTCACTTGTGTGGGTAGGCCTAGCGCCCGCGACAGGAAACGCCCCAAAGCGCAACGTGGACACATCCAAATTTTTGAAAGAAAACAGTGCCTACCTGTGGATTTTGGCCTGTAGCTCAGCCGGCACCTATGGAAACCTACCAACCCTGTGCATTTTTGGAAACTAGAGACCGAGGGGAATCCAAGATGGGGTGACTTGTGGGGCTCGGACCAGGTTCTGTTACCCAGAATCCTTAGCAAACCTCAAAATTTGGCTTAAAAAACACATGTTCCTCACATTTCTGTGGCAGAAAGTTCTGGAATCTGAGAGGAGCCACAAATTTCCTTCCACCCAGCGTTCCTCCAAGTCTCCCGATAAAAATGATACCTCACTTGTGTGGGTAGGCCTAGCGTCCGCGACAGGAAACGCCCCAAAGCGCAACGTGGACTCATCCACATTTTTGGAAGAAAACAGAGGTGTTTTTTGCGAAGTGCCTACCTGTAGATTTTGGCCTCTAGCTCAGCCGGCACCTAGGGAAACCTACCAAACCTGTGCATTTCTGAAAACTAGAGACCTAGGGGAATCCAAGATGGGGAGACTTGTGGGGCTCGGACCAGGTTCTGTTACCCAGAATCCTTTGCAAACCTCAAAATTTGGCTAAAAAAACACATGTTCCTCACATTTCTGTGGCAGAAAGTTCTGGAATCAGAGAGGAGCCACAAATTTCCTCCACCCAGCGTTCCTCCAAGTCTCCCGATAAAAATGATACCTCACTTGTGTGGGTAGGCCTAGCGCCCGCGACAGGAAACGCCCCAAAGCGCAACGTGGACACATCCACATTTTTGGAAGAAAACAGAGGTGTTTTTTTGCGAATTGCCTACCTGTAGATTTTGGCTTCTAGCTCAGCCGGCACCTAGGGAAACCTACCAAACCTGTGCATTTCTGAAAACTAGAGACATAGGGGAATCCAAGGAGGGGTGACTTGCGGGGCTCGGACCAGGTTCTGTTACCCAGAAGCCTTTGCAAACCTCAAAATTTGGCTAAAAAAACACATATTCCTCACATTTCTGTGGCAGAAAGTTCTGGAATCTGAGAGGAGCCACAAATTTCCTTCTACCCAGCGTTCCTCCAAGTCTCCCGATAAAAATGATACCTCACTTGTGTGGGTAGGCCTAGCGCCCGCTACTGGAAACGCCCCAAAGCGCAACGTGGACACATCCACATTTTTGGAAGAAAACAGAGGTGTTTTTTGCGACGTGCCTACCTGTAGATTTTGGCCTCTAGCTCAGCCGGCACCTAGGGAAACCTACCAAACCTGTGCATTTCTGAAAACTAGAGACCTAGGGGAATCCAAGGAGGGGTGACTTGTGGGGCTCGGACCAGGTTCTGTTACCCAGAAGCCTTTGCAAACCTCACAATTTGGTTAAAAAAACACATGTTCCTCACTATTCTGTGGCAGAAAGTTCTGGAATCTGAGAGGAGCCACAAATTTCCTCCCACCCAGCGTTCACCCAAATCTCCCGATAAAAATGATACCTCACTTGTGTGGGTAGGCCTAGCGCCCGCGACAGGAAACGCCCCAAAGCGCAACGTGGACACATCCACATTTTTGGAAGAAAACAGAGGTGTTTTTTGCGAAGTGCCTACCTGTAGATTTTGGCTTCTAGCTCAGCCGGCACCTAGGGAAACCTACCAAACCTGTGCATTTCTGAAAACTAGAGACCTAGGGGAATCCACGGAGGGGTGACTTGCGGGGCTCGGACCAGGTTCTGTTACCCAGAAGCCTTTGCAAACCTCAAAATTTGGCTAAAAAAACACATGTTCCTCACATTTCTGTGGCAGAAAGTTCTGGAATCAGAGAGGAGCCACAAATTTCCTTCCACTCAGCATTCCCCCAAGTCTCCCGATAAAAATGATACCTCACTTGTGTGGGTAGGCCTAGCGCCCGCGACAGGAAACGCCCCAAAGCGCAACGTGGACACATCCAAATTTTTGGAAGAAAACAGAGGTGTTTTTTGCGAAGTGCCTACCTGTAGATTTTGGCCTCTAGCTCAGCCGGCACCTAGGGAAACCTACCAAACCTGTACATTTCTGAAAACTAGAGACCTAGGGGAATCCAAAGAGGGGTGACTTGTGGGGCTCGGACCAGGTTCTGTTACCCAGAATCCTTTGCAAACCTCAAAATTTGGCTAAAAAAACACATGTTCCTCACATTTCTGTGGCAGAAAGTTCTGGAATCTGAGAGGAGCCACAAATTTCCTTCTACCCAGCATTCCTCCAAGTCTCCCGATAAAAATGATACCTCACTTGTGTGGGTAGGCCTAGCGCCCGCTACTGGAAATGCCCCAAAGCGCAACGTGGACACATCCACATTTTTGGAAGAAAACAGAGGTGTTTTTTGCGACGTGCCTACCTGTAGATTTTGGCCTCTAGCTCAGCCGGCACCTAGGGAAACCTACCAAACCTGTGCATTTCTGAAAACTAGAGACCTAGGGGAATCCAAGGAGGGGTGACTTGTGGGGCTCGGACCAGGTTCTGTTACCCAGAAGCCTTTGCAAACCTCACAATTTGGTTAAAAAAACACATGTTCCTCACTATTCTGTGGCAGAAAGTTCTGGAATCTGAGAGGAGCCACAAATTTCCTCCCACCCAGCGTTCACCCAAGTCTCCCGATAAAAATGATACCTCACTTGTGTGGGTAGGCCTAGCGCCCGCGACAGGAAACGCCCCAAAGCGCAACGTGGACACATCCACATTTTTGGAAGAAAACAGAGGTGTTTTTTGCGAAGTGCCTACCTGTAGATTTTGGCCTCTAGCTCAGCCGGCACCTAGGGAAACCTACCAAACCTGTGCATTTCTGAAAACTAGAGACCTAGGGGAATCCAAAGAGGGGTGACTTGTGGGGCTCGGACCAGGTTCTGTTACCCAGAATCCTTTGCAAACCTCAAAGTTTGCCTAAAAAAACACATGTTTCTCACATTTCTGTGGCAGAAAGTTCTGGAATCTGAGAGGAGCCACAAATTTCCTTCTACCCAGCGTTCCTCCAAGTCTCCCGATAAAAATGATACCTCACTTGTGTGGGTAGGCCTAGCGCCCGCTACTGGAAACGCCCTAAAGCGCAACGTGGACACATCCACATTTTTGGAAGAAAACAGAGGTGTTTTTTGCGACGTGCCTGCCTGTAGATTTTGGCCTCTAGCTCAGCCGACACCTAGGGAAACCTACCAAACCTGTGCATTTCTGAAAACTAGAGACCTAGGGGAATCCAAGGAGGGGTGACTTGTGGGGCTCGGACCAGGTTCTGTTACCCAGAAGCCTTTGCAAACCTCACAATTTGGCGAAAAAAACACATGTTCCTCACTATTCTGTGGCAGAAAGTTCTGGAATCTGAGAGGAGCCACAAATTTCCTTCCACCCAGCGTTCACCCAAGTCTCCCGATAAAAATGATACCTCACTTGTGTGGGTAGGCCTAGCGCCCGCTACAGGAAACGCCCCAAAGCGCAACGTGGACACAACCAAATTTTTGGAAGAAAACAGAGGTGTTTTTTGCGAAGTGCCTACCTGTAGATTTTGGCCTCTAGCTCAGCCGGCACCTAGGGAAACCTACCAAAACTGTGCATTTCTGAAAACTAGAGACCTAGGGGAATCCAAGATGGGGTGACTTGCGGGGCTCGGACCAGGTTCTGTTACCCAGAATCCTTTGCAAACCTCAAAAGTTTGCTAAAAAAACACATGTTCCTCACATTTCTGTGGCAGAAAGTTCTGGAATCTGAGAGGAGCCACAAATTTACTTCCACCCAGCGTTCCCCCAAGTCTCCCGATAAAAATGATACCTCACTTGTGTGGGTAGGCCTAGCGCCCGCGACAGGAAACGCCCCAAAGCGCAACGTGGACACATCCACATTTTTGGAAGAAAACAGAGGTGTTTTTTGCGAAGTGCCTACCTGTAGATTTTGGCCTCTAGCTCAGCCGGCACCTAGGGAAACCTACCAAACCTGTGCATTTCTGAAAACTAGAGACCTAGGGAAATCCAAGGAGGGGTGACTTGCGGGGCTCGGACCAGGTTCTGTTACCCAGAATCCTTTGCAAACCTCAAAATTTGGCTAAAAAAAACACATGTTCCTCACATTTCTGTGGCAGAAAGTTCTGGAATCAGAGAGGAGCCACAAATTTCCTTCCACTCAGCATTCCCCCAAGTCTCCCGATAAAAATGATACCTCACTTGGGTGGGTAGGCCTAGCGCCCGCGACAGGAAACGCCCCAAAGCGCATCGTGGACGCATCCAAATTTTTGGAAGAAAACAGAGGTGTTTTTTGCGAAGTGCCTACCTGTAGATTTTGGCCTCTAGCTCAGCCGGCACCTAGGGAAACCTACCAAACCTGTGCATTTCTGAAAACTAGAGACCTAGGGGAATCCAAAGAGGGGTGACTTGTGGGGCTCGGACCAGGTTCTGTTACCCAGAATCCTTTGCAAACCTCAAAATTTGGCTAAAAAAACACATGTTCCTCACATTTCTGTGGCAGAAAGTTCTGGAATCAGAGAGGAGCCATAAATTTCCTTCCACCCAGCGTTCCTCCAAGTCTCCCGATAAAAATGATACCTCACTTGTGTGGGTAGGCCTAGCGCCCGCTACAGGAAACGCGCCAAAGCGCAATGTGGACTCATCCACATTTTTGGAAGAACACAGAGGTGTTTTTTGCGAAGTGCCTACCTGTAGATTTTGGCCTCTAGCTCAGCCGGCACCTAGGGAAACCTACCAAACCTGTGCATTTCTGAAAACTAGAGACCTAGGGGAATCCAAGATGGGGTGACTTGTGGGGCTCGGACCAGGTTCTGTTACCCAGAATCCTTTGCACACCTCAAAATTTGGCTAAAAAAAACACATGTTCCTCACATTTCTGTGGCAGAAAGTTCTGGAATCTGAGAGGAGCCACAAATTTCCTTCCACCCAGCGTTCCCCCAAGTCTCCCGATAAAAATGATACCTCACTTGTGTGGGTAGGCCTAGCACCCGCGACAGGAAACGCCCCAAAGCGCAACGTGGACACTTCCAAATATTTGGAAGAAAACAGAGGTGTTTTTTGCGAAGTGCCTACCTGTAGATTTTGGCCTCTAGCTCAGCCGACACCTAGGGAAACCTACCAAACCTGTGCATTTCTGAAAACTAGAGACCTAGGGGAATCCAAGGAGTGGTGACTTGCGGGGCTCGGACCAGGTTCTGTTACCCAGAATCCTTTGCAAACCTCAAAATTTGGCTAAAAAAACACATGTTCCTCACATTTCTGTGGCAGAAAGTTCTGGAATCTGAGAGGAGCCACAAGTGTTCTTCCACCCAGCGTTCCCCCAAGTCTCCCGATACAAATGATACCTCACTTGTGTGGGTAGGCCTAGCGCCCGCTACAGGAAACGCCCCAAAGCGCAACGTGGACACATCCAAATATAGGGAAGAAAACAGAGGTGTTTTTTGCGAAGTGCCTACCTGTAGATTTTGGCCTCTAGCTCAGCCGGCACCTAGGGAAACCTACCAAACCTGTGCATTTCTGAAAACTAGAGACCTAGGGGAATCCAAGGAGGGGTGACTTGCGGGGCTCGGAGCAGGTTCTGTTACCCAGAATCCTTTGCAAACCTCAAAATTTTGCTAAAAAAACACATGTTCCTCACATTTCTGTGCCAGAAAGTTCTGGAATCAGAGAGGAGCCACACATTTCCTTCCACCCAGCATTCCTCCAAGTCTCCCGATAAAAATGATACCTCACTTGTGTGGGTAGGCCTAGCACCCGCGACAGGAAATGCCCCAAAGCGCAACGTGGACTCATCCACATTTTTGGAAGAAAACAGAGGTGTTTTTTGCGAAGTGCCTACCTGTAGATTTTGGCCTCTAGCTCAGCCGGCACCTAGGGAAACCTACCAAACCTGTGCATTTCCGAAAACTAGAGACCTAGGGGAATCCAAGATGGGGTGAATTGTAGGGCTCGGACCAGGTTTTGTTTCCCAGAATCCTTTGCAAACCTCAAAATTTGGCTAAAAAAACACATGTTCCTCACATTTCTGTGGCAGAAAGTTCTGGAATCTGAGAGGAGCCACAAATTTCCTTCCACCCAGCGTTCACCCAAGTCTCCCGATAAAAATGATACCTCACTTGTGTGGGTAGGCCTAGCGCCCGCTACAGGAAACGCCCCAAAGCGCAACGTGGACACAACCAAATTTTTGGAAGAAAACAGAGGTGTTTTTTGCGAAGTGCCTACCTGTAGATTTTGGCCTCTAGCTCAGCCGGCACCTAGGGAAACCTACCAAACCTGTGCATTTCTGAAAACTAGAGACCTAGGGGAATCCAAGATGGGGTGACTTGCGGGGCTCGGACCAGGTTCTGTTACCCAGAATCCTTTGCAAACCTCAAAATTTTGCTAAAAAAACACATGTTCCTCACATTTCTGTGGCAGAAAGTTCTGGAATCTGAGAGGAGCCACAAATTTCCTTCTACCCAGCGTTCCTCCAAGTCTCCCGATAAAAATGATACCTCACTTGTGTGGGTAGGCCTAGCGCCTGCTACTGGAAACGCCCCAAAGCGCAACGTGGACACATCCACATTTTTGGAAGAAAACAGAGGTGTTTTTTGCGACGTGCCTACCTGTAGATTTTGGCCTCTAGCTCAGCCGGCACCTAGGGAAACCTACCAAACCTGTGCATTTCTGAAAACTAGAGACCTAGGGGAATCCAAGGAGGGGTGACTTGTGGGGCTCGGACCAGGTTCTGTTACCCAGAAGCCTTTGCAAACCTCACAATTTGGTTAAAAAAACACATGTTCCTCACTATTCTGTGGCAGAAAGTTCTGGAATCTGAGAGGAGCCACAAATTTCCTCCCACCCAGCGTTCACCCAAGTCTCCCGATAAAAATGATACCTCACTTGTGTGGGTAGGCCTAGCGCCCGCGACAGGAAACGCCCCAAAGCGCAACGTGGACACATCCACATTTTTGGAAGAAAACAGAGGTGTTTTTTGCGAAGTGCCTACCTGTAGATTTTGGCCTCTAGCTCAGCCGGCACCTAGGGAAACCTACCAAACCTGTGCATTTCTGAAAACTAGAGACCTAGGGGAATCCAAAGAGGGGTGACTTGCGGGGCTCGGACCAGGTTCTGTTACCCAGAATCCTTTGCAAACCTCAAAATTTGGCTAAAAAAACACATGTTCCTCACATTTCTGTGGCAGAAAGTTCTGGAATCAGAGAGGAGCCACAAATTTCCTCCACCCAGCGTTCCTCCAAGTCTCCCGATAAAAATGATACCTCACTTGTGTGGGTAGGCCTAGCGCCCGTGACAGGAAACGCCCCAAAGCGCAACGTGGACACATCCACATTTTTGGAAGAAAACAGAGGTGTTTTTTTGCGAATTGCCTACCTGTAGATTTTGGCTTCTAGCTCAGCCGGCACCTAGGGAAACCTACCAAACCTGTGCATTTCTAAAAACTAGAGACATAGGGGAATCTAAGGAGGGGTGACTTGCGGGGTTCGGACCAGGTTCTGTTACCCAGAAGCCTTTGCAAACCTCAAAATTTGGCTAAAAAAACACATGTTCCTCACATTTCTGTGGCAGAAAGTTCTGGAATCTGAGAGGAGCCACAAATTTCCTTCTACCCAGCGTTCCTCCAAGTCTCCCGATAAAAATGATACCTCACTTGTGTGGGTAGGCCTAGCGCCCGCTACTGGAAACGCCGCAAAGCGCAACGTGGACACATCCACATTTTTGGAAGAAAACAGAGGTGTTTTTTGCGACGTGCCTACCTGTAGATTTTGGCCTCTAGCTCAGCCGGCACCTAGGGAAACCTACCAAACCTGTGCATTTCTGAAAACTAGAGACCTAGGGGAATCCAAGGAGGGGTGACTTGTGGGGCTCGGACCAGGTTCTGTTACCCAGAAGCCTTTGCAAACCTCACAATTTGGTTAAAAAAACACATGTTCCTCACTATTCTGTGGCAGAAAGTTCTGGAATCTGAGAGGAGCCACATATTTCCTCCCACCCATCGTTCACCCAAGTCTCCCGATAAAAATGATACCTCACTTGTGTGGGTAGGCCTAGCGCCCGCGACAGGAAACGCCCCAAAGCGCAACGTGGACACATCCACATTTTTGGAAGAAAACAGAGGTGTTTTTTGTGAAGTGCCTACCTGTAGATTTTGGCTTCTAGCTCAGCCGGCACCTAGGGAAACCTACCAAACCTGTGCATTTCTAAAAACTAGAGACCTAGGGGAATCGACGGAGGGGTGACTTGCGGGGCTCGGACCAGGTTCTGTTACCCAGAAGCCTTTGCAAACCTCAAAATTTGGCTAAAAAAACACATGTTCCTCACATTTCTGTGGCAGAAAGTTCTGGAATCAGAGAGAAGCCACAAATTTCCTTCCACTCAGCATTCCCCCAAGTCTCCCGATAAAAATGATACCTCACTTGTGTGGGTAGGCCTAGCGCCCGCAACAGGAAACGCCCCAAAGCGCAACGTGGACACATCCACATTTTTGGAAGAAAACAGAGGTGTTTTTTGCGAAGTGCCTACCTGTAGATTTTGGCCTCTAGCTCAGCCGGCACCTAGGGAAACCTACCAAACCTGTACATTTCTGAAAACTAGAGACCTAGGGGAATCCAAAGAGGGGTGACTTGTGGGGCTCGGACCAGGTTCTGTTACCCAGAATCCTTTGCAAACCTCAAAATTTGGCTAAAAAAACACATGTTCCTCACATTTCTGTGGCAGAAAGTTCTGGAATCTGAGAGGAGCAACAAATTTCCTTCCACCCAGCGTTCCTCCAAGTCTCCCGATAAAAATGATACCTCACTTGTGTGGGTAGGCCTAGCGCCCGCTACTGGAAACGCCCCAAAGCGCAACGTGGACACATCCACATTTTTGGAAGAAAACAGAGGTGTTTTTTGCGACGTGCCTACCTGTAGATTTTGGCCTCTAGCTCAGCCGGCACCTAGGGAAACCTACCAAACCTGTGCATTTCTGAAAACTAGAGACCTAGGGGAATCCAAGGAGGGGTGACTTGTGGGGCTCGGACCAGGTTCTGTTACCCAGAAGCCTTTGCAAACCTCACAATAAGGTTAAAAAAACACATGTTCCTCACTATTCTGTGGCAGAAAGTTCTGGAATCTGAGAGGAGCCACAAATTTCCTCCCACCCAGCGTTCACCCAAGTCTCCCGATAAAAATGATACCTCACTTGTGTGGGTAGGCCTAGCGCCCGCGACAGGAAACGCCCCAAAGCGCAACGTGGACACATCCACATTTTTGGAAGAAAACAGAGGTGTTTTTTGCGAAGTGCCTACCTGTAGATTTTGGATTCTAGCTCAGCCGGCACCTAGGGAAACCTACCAAAACTGTGCATTTCTGAAAACTAGAGACCTAGGGGAATCCACGGAGGGGTGACTTGCGGGGCTCGGACCAGGTTCTGTTACCCAGAAGCCTTTGCAAACCTCAAAATTTGGCTAAAAAAACACATGTTCCTCACATTTCTGTGGCAGAAAGTTCTGGAATCAGAGAGGAGCCACAAATTTCCTTCCACTCAGCATTCCCCCAAGTCTCCCGATAAAAATGATACCTCACTTGTGTGGGTAGGCCTAACGCCCGCGACAGGAAACGCCCCAAAGCGCAACGTGGACACATCCAAATTTTTGGAAGAAAACAGAGGTGTTTTTTGCGAAGTGCCTACCTGTAGATTTTGGCCTCTAGCTCACCCGGCACCTAGGGAAACCTACCAAACCTGTACATTTCTGAAAACTAGAGACCTAGGGGAATCCAAAGAGGGGTGACTTGTGGGGCTCGGACCAGGTTCTGTTACCCAGAATCCTTTGCAAACCTCAAAATTTGGCTAAAAAAACACATGTTCCTCACATTTCTGTGGCAGAAAGTTCTGGAATCTGAGAGGAGCCACAAATTTCCTTCTACCCAGCGTTCCTCCAAGTCTCCCGATAAAAATGATACCTCACTTGTGTGGGTAGGCCTAGCGCCCGCTACTGGAAACGCCCCAAAGCGCAACGTGGACACATCCACATTTTTGGAAGAAAACAGAGGTGTTTTTTGCGACGTGCCTACCTGTAGATTTTGGCCTCTAGCTCAGCCGGCACCTAGGGAAACCTACCAAACCTGTGCATTTCTGAAAACTAGAGACCTAGGGGAATCCAAGGAGGGGTGACTTGTGGGGCTCGGACCAGGTTCTGTTACCCAGAAGCCTTTGCAAACCTCACAATTTGGTTAAAAAAACACATGTTCCTCACTATTCTGTGGCAGAAAGTTCTGGAATCTGAGAGGAGCCACAAATTTCCTCCCACCCAGCGTTCACCCAAGTCTCCCGATAAAAATGATACCTCACTTGTGTGGGTAGGCCTAGCGCCCGCGACAGGAAACGCCCCAAAGCGCAACGTGGACACATCCACATTTTTGGAAGAAAACAGAGGTGTTTTTTGCGAAGTGCCTACCTGTAGATTTTGGCCTCTAGCTCAGCCGGCACCTAGGGAAACCTACCAAAACTGTGCATTTCTGAAAACTAGAGACCTAGGGGAATCCACGGAGGGGTGACTTGCGGGGCTCGGACCAGGTTCTGTTACCCAGAAGCCTTTGCAAACCTCAAAATTTGGCTAAAAAAACACATGTTCCTCACATTTCTGTGGCAGAAAGTTCTGGAATCAGAGAGGAGCCACAAATTTCCTTCCACTCAGCATTCCCCCAAGTCTCCCGATAAAAATGATACCTCACTTGTGTGGGTAGGCCTAGCGCCCGCGACAGGAAACGCCCCAAAGCGCAACGTGGACACATCCAAATTTTTGGAAGAAAACAGAGGTGTTTTTTGCGAAGTGCCTACCTGTAGATTTTGGCCTCTAGCTCACCCGGCACCTAGGTAAACCTACCAAACCTGTACATTTCTGAAAACTAGAGACCTAGGGGAATCCAAAGAGGGGTGACTTGTGGGGCTCGGACCAGGTTCTGTTACCCAGAATCCTTTGCAAACCTCAAAATTTGGCTAAAAAAACACATGTTCCTCACATTTCTGTGGCAGAAAGTTCTGGAATCTGAGAGGAGCCACAAATTTCCTTCTACCCAGCGTTCCTCCAAGTCTCCCGATAAAAATGATACCTCACTTGTGTGGGTAGGCCTAGCGCCTGCTACTGGAAACGCCCCAAAGCGCAACGTGGACACATCCACATTTTTGGAAGAAAACAGAGGTGTTTTTTGCGACGTGCCTACCTGTAGATTTTGGCCTCTAGCTCAGCCGGCACCTAGGGAAACCTACCAAACCTGTGCATTTCTGAAAACTAGAGACCTAGGGGAATCCAAGGAGGGATGACTTGTGGGGCTCGGACCAGGTTCTGTTACCCAGAAGCCTTTGCAAACCTCACAATTTGGTTAAAAAAACACATGTTCCTCACTATTCTGTGGCAGAAAGTTCTGGAATCTGAGAGGAGCCACAAATTTCCTCCCACCCAGCGTTCACCCAAGTCTCCCGATAAAAATGATACCTCACTTGTGTGGGTAGGCCTAGCGCCCGCGACAGGAAACGCCCCAAAGCGCAACGTGGACACATCCACATTTTTGGAAGAAAACAGAGGTGTTTTTTGCGAAGTGCCTACCTGTAGATTTTGGCCTCTAGCTCAGCCGGCACCTAGGGAAACCTACCAAACCTGTGCATTTCTGAAAACTAGAGACCTAGGGGAATCCAAAGAGGGGTGACTTGCGGGGCTCGGACCAGGTTCTGTTACCCAGAATCCTTTGCAAACCTCAAAATTTGGCTAAAAAAACACATGTTCCTCACATTTCTGTGGCAGAAAGTTCTGGAATCAGAGAGGAGCCACAAATTTCCTCCACCCAGCGTTCCTCCAAGTCTCCCGATAAAAATGATACCTCACTTGTGTGGGTAGGCCTAGCGCCCGTGACAGGAAACGCCCCAAAGCGCAACGTGGACACATCCACATTTTTGGAAGAAAACAGAGGTGTTTTTTTGCGAATTGCCTACCTGTAGATGTTGGCTTCTAGCTCAGCCGGCACCTAGGGAAACCTACCAAACCTGTGCATTTCTAAAAACTAGAGACATAGGGGAATCTAAGGAGGGGTGACTTGCGGGGTTCGGACCAGGTTCTGTTACCCAGAAGCCTTTGCAAACCTCAAAATTTGGCTAAAAAAACACTTGTTCCTCACATTTCTGTGGCAGAAAGTTCTGGAATTTGAGAGGAGCCACAAATTTCCTTCTACCCAGCGTTCCTCCAAGTCTCCCGATAAAAATGATACCTCACTTGTGTGGGTAGGCCTAGCGCCCGCTACTGGAAACGCCGCAAAGCGCAACGTGGACACATCCACATTTTTGGAAGAAAACAGAGGTGTTTTTTGCGACGTGCCTACCTGTAGATTTTGGCCTCTAGCTCAGCCGGCACCTAGGGAAACCTACCAAACCTGTGCATTTCTGAAAACTAGAGACCTAGGGGAATCCAAGGAGGGGTGACTTGTGGGGCTCGGACCAGGTTCTGTTACCCAGAAGCCTTTGCAAACCTCACAATTTGGTTAAAAAAACACATGTTCCTCACTATTCTGTGGCAGAAAGTTCTGGAATCTGAGAGGAGCCACAAATTTCCTCCCACCCAGCGTTCACCCAAGTCTCCCGATAAAAATGATACCTCACTTGTGTGGGTAGGCCTAGCGCCCGCGACAGGAAACGCCCCAAAGCGCAACGTGGACACATCCACATTTTTGGAAGAAAACAGAGGTGTTTTTTGCGAAGTGCCTACCTGTAGATTTTGGCTTCTAGCTCAGCCGGCACCTAGGGAAACCTACCAAACCTGTGCATTTCTGAAAACTAGAGACCTAGGGGAATCCACGGAGGGGTGACTTGCGGGGCTCGGACCAGGTTCTGTTACCCAGAAGCCTTTGCAAACCTCAAAATTTGGCTAAAAAAACACATGTTCCTCACATTTCTGTGGCAGAAAGTTCTGGAATCTGAGAGGAGCCACAAATTTCCTTCTACCCAGCGTTCCTCCAAGTCTCCCGATAAAAATGATACCTCACTTGTGTGGGTAGGCCTAGCGCCCGCTACTGGAAACGCCCCAAAGCGCAACGTGGACACATCCACATTTTTGGAAGAAAACAGAGGTGTTTTTTGCGAAGTGCCTACCTGTAGATTTTGGCCTCTAGCTCAGCCGGCACCTAGGGAAACCTACCAAAACTGTGCATTTCTGAAAACTAGAGACCTAGGGGAATCCAGGGAGGGGTGACTTGCGGGGCTCGGACCAGGTTCTGTTACCCAGAAGCCTTTGCAAACCTCAAAATTTGGCTAAAAAAACACATGTTCCTCACATTTCTGTGGCAGAAAGTTCTGGAATCAGAGAGGAGCCACAAATTTCCTTCCACTCAGCATTCCCCCAAGTCTCCCGATAAAAATGATACCTCACTTGTGTGGGTAGGCCTAGCGCCCGCGACAGGAAACGCCCCAAAGCGCAACGTGGACACATCCAAATTTTTGGAAGAAAACAGAGGTGTTTTTTGCGAAGTGCCTACCTGTAGATTTTGGCCTCTAGCTCAGCCGGCACCTAGGGAAACCTACCAAACCTGTGCATTTCTGAAAACTAGAGACCTAGGGAAATCCAAGGAGCGGTGACTTGCGGGGCTCGGACCAGGTTCTGTTACCCAGAATCCTTTGCAAACCTCAAAATTTGGCTAAAAAAACACATGTTCCTCACATTTCTGTGGCAGAAAGTTCTGGAATCTGAGAGGAGCCACAAATTTCCTTCCACCCAGCGTTCCTCCAAGTCTCCCGATAAAAATGATACCTCATTTGTGTGAGTAGGCATAGCGCCCGCGACAGGAAACGCCCCAAGGCGCAACGTGGACACATCCAAATTTTTGGAAGAAAACAGAGGTGTTTTTTGCGAAGTGCCTACCTGTAGATTTTGGCCTCTAGCTCAGCCGGCACCTAGGGAAACCTACCAAACCTGTGCATTTCTGAAAACTAGAGACCTAGGGGAATCCAAAGAGGGGTGACTTGCGGGGCTCGGACCAGGTTCTGTTACCCAGAACCCTTTGCAAACCTCAAAATTTGGCTAAAAAAACACATGTTCCTCACATTTCTGTGGCTGAAAGTTCTGGAATCAGAGAGGAGCCACAAATTTCCTCCACCCAGCGTTCCTCCAAGTCTCCCGATAAAAATGATACCTCACTTGTGTAGGTAGGCCTAGCGCCCGCGACAGGAAACGCCCCAAAGCGCAACGTGGACACATCCACATTTTTGGAAGAAAACAGAGGTGTTTTTTTGCGAATTGCCTACCTGTAGATTTTGGCTTCTAGCTCAGCCGGCACCTAGGGAAACCTACCAAACCTGTGCATTTCTGAAAACTAGAGACATAGGGGAATCCAAGGAGGGGTGACTTGTGGGGCTCGGACCAGGTTCTGTTACCCAGAAGCCTTTGCAAACCTCAAAATTTGGCTAAAAAAACACATGTTCCTCACATTTCTGTGGCAGAAAGTTCTGGAATCTGAGAGGAGCCACAAATTTCCTTCTACCCAGCGTTCCTCCAAGTCTCCCGATAAAAATGATACCTCACTTGTGTGGGTAGGCCTAGCGCCCGCTACTGGAAACGCCCCAAAGCGCAACGTGGACACATCCACATTTTTGGAAGAAAACAGAGGTGTTTTTTGCGACATGCCTACCTGTAGATTTTGGCCTCTAGCTCAGCCGGCACCTAGGGAAACCTACCAAACCTGTGCATTTCTGAAAACTAGAGACCTAGGGGAATCCAAGGAGGGGTGACTTGTGGGGCTCGGACCAGGTTCTGTTACCCAGAAGCCTTTGCAAACCTCACAATTTGGTTAAAAAAACACATGTTCCTCACTATTCTGTGGCAGAAAGTTCTGGAATCTGAGAGGAGCCACAAATTTCCTCCCACCCAGCGTTCACCCAAGTCTCCCGATAAAAATGATACCTCACTTGTGTGGGTAGGCCTAGCGCCCGCGACAGGAAACGCCCCAAAGCGCAACGTGGACACATCCACATTTTTGGAAGAAAACAGAGGTGTTTTTTGCGAAGTGCCTACCTGTAGATTTTGGCTTCTAGCTCAGCCGGCACCTAGGGAAACCTACCAAACCTGTGCATTTCTGAAAACTAGAGACCTAGGGGAATCCACGGAGGGGTGACTTGCGGGGCTCGGACCAGGTTCTGTTACCCAGAAGCCTTTGCAAACCTCAAAATTTGGCTAAAAAAACACATGTTCCTCACATTTCTGTGGCAGAAAGTTCTGGAATCTGAGAGGAGCCACAAATTTCCTTCTACCCAGCGTTCCTCCAAGTCTCCCGATAAAAACGATACCTCACTTGTGTGGGTAGGCCTAGCGCCCGCTACTGGAAACGCCCCAAAGCGCAACGTGGACACATCCACATTTTTGGAAGAAAACAGAGGTGTTTTTTGCGAAGTGCCTACCTGTAGATTTTGGCCTCTAGCTCAGCCGGCACCTAGGGAAACCTACCAAAACTGTGCATTTCTGAAAACTAGAGACCTAGGGGAATCCACGGAGGGGTGACTTGCGGGGCTCGGACCAGGTTCTGTTACCCAGAAGCCTTTGCAAACCTCAAAATTTGGCTAAAAAAACACATGTTCCTCACATTTCTGTGGCAGAAAGTTCTGGAATCAGAGAGGAGCCACAAATTTCCTTCCACTCAGCATTCCCCAAAGTCTCCCGATAAAAATGATACCTCACTTGTGTGGGTAGGCCTAGCGCCCGCGACAGGAAACGCCCCAAAGCGCAACGTGGACACATCCAAATTTTTGGAAGAAAACAGAGGTGTTTTTTGCGAAGTGCCTACCTGTAGATTTTGGCGTCTAGCTCACCCGGCACCTAGGGAAACCTACCAAACCTGTACATTTCTGAAAACTAGAGACCTAGGGGAATCCAAAGAGGGGTGACTTGTGGGGCTCGGACCATGTTCTGTTACCCAGAATCCTTTGCAAACCTCAAAATTTGGCTAAAAAAACACATGTTCCTCACATTTCTGTGGCAGAAAGTTCTGGAATCTGAGAGGAGCCACAAATTTCCTTCTACCCAGCGTTCCTCCAAGTCTCCCGATAAAAATGATACCTCACTTGTGTGGGTAGGCCTAGCGCCCGCTACTGGAAACGCCCCAAAGCGCAACGTGGACACATCCACATTTTTGGAAGAAAACAGAGGTGTTTTTTGCGACGTGCCTACCTGTAGATTTTGGCTTCTAGCTCAGCCGGCACCTAGGGAAACCTACCAAACCTGTGCATTTCTGAAAACTAGAGACCTAGGGGAATCCAAGGAGGGGTGACTTGTGGGGCTCGGACCAGGTTCTGTTACCCAGAAGCCTTTGCAAACCTCACAATTTGGTTAAAAAAACATATGTTCCTCACTATTCTGTGGCAGAAAGTTCTGGAATCTGAGAGGAGCCACAAATTTCCTCCCACCCAGCGTTCACCCAAGTCTCCCGATAAAAATGATACCTCACTTGTGTGGGTAGGCCTAGCGCCCGCGACACGAAACGCCCCAAAGCGCAACGTGGACACATCAACATTTTTGGAAGAAAACAGAGGTGTTTTTTGCGAAGTGCCTACCTGTAGATTTTGGCCTCTAGCTCAGCCGGCACCTAGGGAAACCTACCAAACCTGTGCATTTCTGAAAACTAGAGACCTAGGGGAATCCAAAGAGGGGTGACTTGCGGGGCTCGGACCAGGTTCTGTTACCCAGAATCCTTTGCAAACCTCAAAATTTGGCTAAAAAAACACATGTTCCTCACATTTCTGTGGCAGAAAGTTCTGGAATCAGAGAGGAGCCACAAATTTCCTCCACCCAGCGTTCCTCCAAGTCTCCCGATAAAAATGATACCTCACTTGTGTGGGTAGGCCTAGCGCCCGTGACAGGAAACGCCCCAAAGCGCAACGTGGACACATCCACATTTTTGGAAGAAAACAGAGGTGTTTTTTTTGCGAATTGCCTACCTGTAGATGTTGGCTTCTAGCTCAGCCGGCACCTAGGGAAACCTACCAAACCTGTGCATTTCTAAAAACTAGAGACATAGGGGAATCTAAGGAGGGGTGACTTGCGGGGTTCGGACCAGGTTCTGTTACCCAGAAGCCTTTGCAAACCTCAAAATTTGGCTAAAAAAACACTTGTTCCTCACATTTCTGTGGCAGAAAGTTCTGGAATTTGAGAGGAGCCACAAATTTCCTTCTACCCAGCGTTCCTCCAAGTCTCCCGATAAAAATGATACCTCACTTGTGTGGGTAGGCCTAGCGCCCGCTACTGGAAACGCCGCAAAGCGCAACGTGGACACATCCACATTTTTGGAAGAAAACAGAGGTGTTTTTTGCGACGTGCCTACCTGTAGATTTTGGCCTCTAGCTCAGCCGGCACCTAGGGAAACCTACCAAACCTGTGCATTTCTGAAAACTAGAGACCTAGGGGAATCCAAGGAGGGGTGACTTGTGGGGCTCGGACCAGGTTCTGTTACCCAGAAGCCTTTGCAAACCTCACAATTTGGTTAAAAAAACACATGTTCCTCACTATTCTGTGGCAGAAAGTTCTGGAATCTGAGAGGAGCCACAAATTTCCTCCCACCCAGCGTTCACCCAAGTCTCCCGATAAAAATGATACCTCACTTGTGTGGGTAGGCCTAGCGCCCGCGACAGGAAACGCCCCAAAGCGCAACGTGGACACATCCACATTTTTGGAAGAAAACAGAGGTGTTTTTTGCGAAGTGCCTACCTGTAGATTTTGGCTTCTAGCTCAGCCGGCATCTAGGGAAACCTACCAAACCTGTGCATTTCTGAAAACTAGAGACCTAGGGGAATCCACGGAGGGGTGACTTGCGGGGCTCGGACCAGGTTCTGTTACCCAGAAGCCTTTGCAAACCTCAAAATTTGGCTAAAAAAACACATGTTCCTCACATTTCTGTGGCAGAAAGTTCTGGAATCTGAGAGGAGCCACAAATTTCCTTCTACCCAGCGTTCCTCCAAGTCTCCCGATAAAAATGATACCTCACTTGTGTGGGTAGGCCTAGCGCCCGCTACTGGAAACGCCCCAAAGCGCAACGTGGACACATCCACATTTTTGGAAGAAAACAGAGGTGTTTTTTGCGAAGTGCCTACCTGTAGATTTTGGCCTCTAGCTCAGCCGGCACCTAGGGAAACCTACCAAAACTGTGCATTTCTGAAAACTAGAGACCTAGGGGAATCCAGGGAGGGGTGACTTGCGGGGCTCGGACCAGGTTCTGTTACCCAGAAGCCTTTGCAAACCTCAAAATTTGGCTAAAAAAACACATGTTCCTCACATTTCTGTGGCAGAAAGTTCTGGAATCAGAGAGGAGCCACAAATTTCCTTCCACTCAGCATTCCCCCAAGTCTCCCGATAAAAATGATACCTCACTTGTGTGGGTAGGCCTAGCGCCCGCGACAGGAAACGCCCCAAAGCGCAACGTGGACACATCCAAATTTTTGGAAGAAAACAGAGGTGTTTTTTGCGAAGTGCCTACCTGTAGATTTTGGCCTCTAGCTCAGCCGGCACCTAGGGAAACCTACCAAACCTGTGCATTTCTGAAAACTAGAGACCTAGGGAAATCCAAGGAGCGGTGACTTGCGGGGCTCGGACCAGGTTCTGTTACCCAGAATCCTTTGCAAACCTCAAAATTTGGCTAAAAAAACACATGTTCCTCACATTTCTGTGGCAGAAAGTTCTGGAATCTGAGAGGAGCCACAAATTTCCTTCCACCCAGCGTTCCTCCAAGTCTCCCGATAAAAATGATACCTCATTTGTGTGAGTAGGCATAGCGCCCGCGACAGGAAACGCCCCAAGGCGCAACGTGGACACATCCAAATTTTTGGAAGAAAACAGAGGTGTTTTTTGCGAAGTGCCTACCTGTAGATTTTGGCCTCTAGCTCAGCCGGCACCTAGGGAAACCTACCAAACCTGTGCATTTCTGAAAACTAGAGACCTAGGGGAATCCAAAGAGGGGTGACTTGCGGGGCTCGGACCAGGTTCTGTTACCCAGAATCCTTTGCAAACCTCAAAATTTGGCTAAAAAAACACATGTTCCTCACATTTCTGTGGCTGAAAGTTCTGGAATCAGAGAGGAGCCACAAATTTCCTCCACCCAGCGTTCCTCCAAGTCTCCCGATAAAAATGATACCTCACTTGTGTAGGTAGGCCTAGCGCCCGCGACAGGAAACGCCCCAAAGCGCAACGTGGACACATCCACATTTTTGGAAGAAAACAGAGGTGTTTTTTTGCGAATTGCCTACCTGTAGATTTTGGCTTCTAGCTCAGCCGGCACCTAGGGAAACCTACCAAACCTGTGCATTTCTGAAAACTAGAGACATAGGGGAATCCAAGGAGGGGTGACTTGTGGGGCTCGGACCAGGTTCTGTTACCCAGAAGCCTTTGCAAACCTCAAAATTTGGCTAAAAAAACACATGTTCCTCACATTTCTGTGGCAGAAAGTTCTGGAATCTGAGAGGAGCCACAAATTTCCTTCTACCCAGCGTTCCTCCAAGTCTCCCGATAAAAATGATACCTCACTTGTGTGGGTAGGCCTAGCGCCCGCTACTGGAAACGCCCCAAAGCGCAACGTGGACACATCCACATTTTTGGAAGAAAACAGAGGTGTTTTTTGCGACATGCCTACCTGTAGATTTTGGCCTCTAGCTCAGCCGGCACCTAGGGAAACCTACCAAACCTGTGCATTTCTGAAAACTAGAGACCTAGGGGAATCCAAGGAGGGGTGACTTGTGGGGCTCGGACCAGGTTCTGTTACCCAGAAGCCTTTGCAAACCTCACAATTTGGTTAAAAAAACACATGTTCCTCACTATTCTGTGGCAGAAAGTTCTGGAATCTGAGAGGAGCCACAAATTTCCTCCCACCCAGCGTTCACCCAAGTCTCCCGATAAAAATGATACCTCACTTGTGTGGGTAGGCCTAGCGCCCGCGACAGGAAACGCCCCAAAGCGCAACGTGGACACATCCACATTTTTGGAAGAAAACAGAGGTGTTTTTTGCGAAGTGCCTACCTGTAGATTTTGGCTTCTAGCTCAGCCGGCACCTAGGGAAACCTACCAAACCTGTGCATTTCTGAAAACTAGAGACCTAGGGGAATCCACGGAGGGGTGACTTGCGGGGCTCGGACCAGGTTCTGTTACCCAGAAGCCTTTGCAAACCTCAAAATTTGGCTAAAAAAACACATGTTCCTCACATTTCTGTGGCAGAAAGTTCTGGAATCTGAGAGGAGCCACAAATTTCCTTCTACCCAGCGTTCCTCCAAGTCTCCCGATAAAAACGATACCTCACTTGTGTGGGTAGGCCTAGCGCCCGCTACTGGAAACGCCCCAAAGCGCAACGTGGACACATCCACATTTTTGGAAGAAAACAGAGGTGTTTTTTGCGAAGTGCCTACCTGTAGATTTTGGCCTCTAGCTCAGCCGGCACCTAGGGAAACCTACCAAAACTGTGCATTTCTGAAAACTAGAGACCTAGGGGAATCCACGGAGGGGTGACTTGCGGGGCTCGGACCAGGTTCTGTTACCCAGAAGCCTTTGCAAACCTCAAAATTTGGCTAAAAAAACACATGTTCCTCACATTTCTGTGGCAGAAAGTTCTGGAATCAGAGAGGAGCCACAAATTTCCTTCCACTCAGCATTCCCCAAAGTCTCCCGATAAAAATGATACCTCACTTGTGTGGGTAGGCCTAGCGCCCGCGACAGGAAACGCCCCAAAGCGCAACGTGGACACATCCAAATTTTTGGAAGAAAACAGAGGTGTTTTTTGCGAAGTGCCTACCTGTAGATTTTGGCGTCTAGCTCACCCGGCACCTAGGGAAACCTACCAAACCTGTACATTTCTGAAAACTAGAGACCTAGGGGAATCCAAAGAGGGGTGACTTGTGGGGCTCGGACCATGTTCTGTTACCCAGAATCCTTTGCAAACCTCAAAATTTGGCTAAAAAAACACATGTTCCTCACATTTCTGTGGCAGAAAGTTCTGGAATCTGAGAGGAGCCACAAATTTCCTTCTACCCAGCGTTCCTCCAAGTCTCCCGATAAAAATGATACCTCACTTGTGTGGGTAGGCCTAGCGCCCGCTACTGGAAACGCCCCAAAGCGCAACGTGGACACATCCACATTTTTGGAAGAAAACAGAGGTGTTTTTTGCGACGTGCCTACCTGTAGATTTTGGCTTCTAGCTCAGCCGGCACCTAGGGAAACCTACCAAACCTGTGCATTTCTGAAAACTAGAGACCTAGGGGAATCCAAGGAGGGGTGACTTGTGGGGCTCGGACCAGGTTCTGTTACCCAGAAGCCTTTGCAAACCTCACAATTTGGTTAAAAAAACATATGTTCCTCACTATTCTGTGGCAGAAAGTTCTGGAATCTGAGAGGAGCCACAAATTTCCTCCCACCCAGCGTTCACCCAAGTCTCCCGATAAAAATGATACCTCACTTGTGTGGGTAGGCCTAGCGCCCGCGACACGAAACGCCCCAAAGCGCAACGTGGACACATCAACATTTTTGGAAGAAAACAGAGGTGTTTTTTGCGAAGTGCCTACCTGTAGATTTTGGCCTCTAGCTCAGCCGGCACCTAGGGAAACCTACCAAACCTGTGCATTTCTGAAAACTAGAGACCTAGGGGAATCCAAAGAGGGGTGACTTGCGGGGCTCGGACCAGGTTCTGTTACCCAGAATCCTTTGCAAACCTCAAAATTTGGCTAAAAAAACACATGTTCCTCACATTTCTGTGGCAGAAAGTTCTGGAATCAGAGAGGAGCCACAAATTTCCTCCACCCAGCGTTCCTCCAAGTCTCCCGATAAAAATGATACCTCACTTGTGTGGGTAGGCCTAGCGCCCGCGACAGGAAACGCCCCAAAGCGCAACGTGGACACATCCACATTTTTGGAAGAAAACAGAGGTGTTTTTTTGCGAATTGCCTACCTGTAGATTTTGGCTTCTAGCTCAGCCGGCACCTAGGGAAACCTACCAAACCTGTGCATTTCTGAAAACTAGAGACATAGGGGAATCTAAGGAGGGGTGACTTGCGGGGTTCGGACCAGGTTCTGTTACCCAGAAGCCTTTGCAAACCTCAAAATTTGGCTAAAAAAACACATGTTCCTCACATTTCTGTGGCAGAAAGTTCTGGAATCTGAGAGGAGCCACAAATTTCCTTCTACCCAGCGTTCCTCCAAGTCTCCCGATAAAAATGATACCTCACTTGTGTGGGTAGGCCTAGCGCCCGCTACTGGAAACGCTGCAAAGCGCAACGTGGACACATCCACATTTTTGGAAGAAAACAGAGGTGTTTTTTGCGACGTGCCTACCTGTAGATTTTGGCCTCTAGCTCAGCCGGCACCTAGGGAAACCTACCAAACCTGTGCATTTCTGAAAACTAGAGACCTAGGGGAATCCAAGGAGGGGTGACTTGTGGGGCTCGGACCAGGTTCTGTTACCCAGAAGCCTTTGCAAACCTCACAATTTGGTTAAAAAAACACATGTTCCTCACTATTCTGTGGCAGAAAGTTCTGGAATCTGAGAGGAGCCACAAATTTCCTCCCACCCAGCGTTCACCCAAGTCTCCCGATAAAAATGATACCTCACTTGTGTGGGTAGGCCTAGCGCCCGCGACAGGAAACGCCCCAAAGCGCAACGTGGACACATCCACATTTTTGGAAGAAAACAGAGGTGTTTTTTGCGAAGTGCCTACCTGTAGATTTTGGCTTCTAGCTCAGCCGGCACCTAGGGAAACCTACCAAACCTGTGCATTTCTGAAAACTAGAGACCTAGGGGAATCCACGGAGGGGTGACTTGCGGGGCTCGGACCAGGTTCTGTTACCCAGAAGCCTTTGCAAACCTCAAAATTTGGCTAAAAAAACACATGTTCCTCACATTTCTGTGGCAGAAAGTTCTGGAATCAGAGAGGAGCCACAAATTTCCTTCCACTCAGCATTCCCCCAAGTCTCCCGATAAAAATGATATCTCACTTGTGTGGGTAGGCCTAGCGCCCGCGACAGGAAACGCCCCAAAGCGCAACGTGGACACATCCAAATTTTTGGAAGAAAACAGAGGTGTTTTTTGCGAAGTGCCTACCTGTAGATTTTGGCCTCTAGCTCACCCGGCACCTAGGTAAACCTACCAAACCTGTACATTTCTGAAAACTAGAGACCTAGGGGAATCCAAAGAGGGGTGACTTGTGGGGCTCGGACCAGGTTCTGTTACCCAGAATCCTTTGCAAACCTCAAAATTTGGCTAAAAAAACACATGTTCCTCACATTTCTGTGGCAGAAAGTTCTGGAATCTGAGAGGAGCCACAAATTTCCTTCTACCCAGCGTTCCTCCAAGTCTCCCGATAAAAATGATACCTCACTTGTGTGGGTAGGCCTAGCGCCTGCTACTGGAAACGCCCCAAAGCGCAACGTGGACACATCCACATTTTTGGAAGAAAACAGAGGTGTTTTTTGCGACGTGCCTACCTGTAGATTTTGGCCTCTAGCTCAGCCGGCACCTAGGGAAACCTACCAAACCTGTGCATTTCTGAAAACTAGAGACCTAGGGGAATCCAAGGAGGGGTGACTTGTGGGGCTCGGACCAGGTTCTGTTACCCAGAAGCCTTTGCAAACCTCACAATTTGGTTAAAAAAACACATGTTCCTCACTATTCTGTGGCAGAAAGTTCTGGAATCTGAGAGGAGCCACAAATTTCCTCCCACCCAGCGTTCACCCAAGTCTCCCGATAAAAATGATACCTCACTTGTGTGGGTAGGCCTAGCGCCCGCGACAGGAAACGCCCCAAAGCGCAACGTGGACACATCCACATTTTTGGAAGAAAACAGAGGTGTTTTTTGCGAAGTGCCTACCTGTAGATTTTGGCCTCTAGCTCAGCCGGCACCTAGGGAAACCTACCAAACCTGTGCATTTCTGAAAACTAGAGACCTAGGGGAATCCAAAGAGGGGTGACTTGCGGGGCTCGGACCAGGTTCTGTTACCCAGAATCCTTTGCAAACCTCAAAATTTGGCTAAAAAAACACATGTTCCTCACATTTCTGTGGCAGAAAGTTCTGGAATCAGAGAGGAGCCACAAATTTCCTCCACCCAGCGTTCCTCCAAGTCTCCCGATAAAAATGATACCTCACTTGTGTGGGTAGGCCTAGCGCCCGTGACAGGAAACGCCCCAAAGCGCAACGTGGACACATCCACATTTTTGGAAGAAAACAGAGGTGTTTTTTTGCGAATTGCCTACCTGTAGATTTTGGCTTCTAGCTCAGCCGGCACCTAGGGAAACCTACCAAACCTGTGCATTTCTAAAAACTAGAGACATAGGGGAATCTAAGGAGGGGTGACTTGCGGGGTTCGGACCAGGTTCTGTTACCCAGAAGCCTTTGCAAACCTCAAAATTTGGCTAAAAAAACACATGTTCCTCACATTTCTGTGGCAGAAAGTTCTGGAATTTGAGAGGAGCCACAAATTTCCTTCTACCCAGCGTTCCTCCAAGTCTCCCGATAAAAATGATACCTCACTTGTGTGGGTAGGCCTAGCGCCCGCTACTGGAAACGCCGCAAAGCGCAACGTGGACACATCCACATTTTTGGAAGAAAACAGAGGTGTTTTTTGCGACGTGCCTACCTGTAGATTTTGGCCTCTAGCTCAGCCGGCACCTAGGGAAACCTACCAAACCTGTGCATTTCTGAAAACTAGAGACCTAGGGGAATCCAAGGAGGGGTGACTTGTGGGGCTCGGACCAGGTTCTGTTACCCAGAAGCCTTTGCAAACCTCACAATTTGGTTAAAAAAACACATGTTCCTCACTATTCTGTGGCAGAAAGTTCTGGAATCTGAGAGGAGCCACAAATTTCCTCCCACCCAGCGTTCACCCAAGTCTCCCGATAAAAATGATACCTCACTTGTGTGGGTAGGCCTAGCGCCCGCGACAGGAAACGCCCCAAAGCGCAACGTGGACACATCCACATTTTTGGAAGAAAACAGAGGTGTTTTTTGCGAAGTGCCTACCTGTAGATTTTGGCTTCTAGCTCAGCCGGCACCTAGGGAAACCTACCAAACCTGTGCATTTCTGAAAACTAGAGACCTAGGGGAATCCACGGAGGGGTGACTTGCGGGGCTCGGACCAGGTTCTGTTACCCAGAAGCCTTTGCAAACCTCAAAATTTGGCTAAAAAAACACATGTTCCTCACATTTCTGTGGCAGAAAGTTCTGGAATCTGAGAGGAGCCACAAATTTCCTTCTACCCAGCGTTCCTCCAAGTCTCCCGATAAAAATGATACCTCACTTGTGTGGGTAGGCCTAGCGCCCGCTACTGGAAACGCCCCAAAGCGCAACGTGGACACATCCACATTTTTGGAAGAAAACAGAGGTGTTTTTTGCGAAGTGCCTACCTGTAGATTTTGGCCTCTAGCTCAGCCGGCACCTAGGGAAACCTACCAAAACTGTGCATTTCTGAAAACTAGAGACCTAGGGGAATCCAGGGAGGGGTGACTTGCGGGGCTCGGACCAGGTTCTGTTACCCAGAAGCCTTTGCAAACCTCAAAATTTGGCTAAAAAAACACATGTTCCTCACATTTCTGTGGCAGAAAGTTCTGGAATCAGAGAGGAGCCACAAATTTCCTTCCACTCAGCATTCCCCCAAGTCTCCCGATAAAAATGATACCTCACTTGTGTGGGTAGGCCTAGCGCCCGCGACAGGAAACGCCCCAAAGCGCAACGTGGACACATCAACATTTTTGGAAGAAAACAGAGGTGTTTTTTGCGAAGTGCCTACCTGTAGATTTTGGCCTCTAGCTCAGCCGGCACCTAGGGAAACCTACAAAACCTGTGCATTTCTGAAAACTAGAGACCTAGGGAAATCCAAGGAGCGGTGACTTGCGGGGCTCGGACCAGGTTCTGTTACCCAGAATCCTTTGCAAACCTCAAAATTTGGCTAAAAAAACACATGTTCCTCACATTTCTGTGGCAGAAAGTTCTGGAATCTGAGAGGAGCCACAAATTTCCTTCCACCCAGCGTTCCTCCAAGTCTCCCGATAAAAATGATACCTCATTTGTGTGAGTAGGCATAGCGCCCGCGACAGGAAACGCCCCAAGGCGCAACGTGGACACATCCAAATTTTTGGAAGAAAACAGAGGTGTTTTTTGCGAAGTGCCTACCTGTAGATTTTGGCCTCTAGCTCAGCCGGCACCTAGGGAAACCTACCAAACCTGTGCATTTCTGAAAACTAGAGACCTAGGGGAATCCAAAGAGGGGTGACTTGCGGGGCTCGGACCAGGTTCTGTTACCCAGAATCCTTTGCAAACCTCAAAATTTGGCTAAAAAAACACATGTTCCTCACATTTCTGTGGCTGAAAGTTCTGGAATCAGAGAGGAGCCACAAATTTCCTCCACCCAGCGTTCCTCCAAGTCTCCCGATAAAAATGATACCTCACTTGTGTGGGTAGGCCTAGCGCCCGCGACAGGAAACGCCCCAAAGCGCAACGTGGACACATCCACATTTTTGGAAGAAAACAGAGGTGTTTTTTTGCGAATTGCCTACCTGTAGATTTTGGCTTCTAGCTCAGCCGGCACCTAGGGAAACCTACCAAACCTGTGCATTTCTGAAAACTAGAGACATAGGGGAATCCAAGGAGGGGTGACTTGCGGGGCTCGGACCAGGTTCTGTTACCCAGAAGCCTTTGCAAACCTCAAAAATTGGCTAAAAAAACACATGTTCCTCACATTTCTGTGGCAGAAAGTTCTGGAATCTGAGAGGAGCCACAAATTTCCTTCTACCCAGCGTTCCTCCAAGTCTCCCGATAAAAATGATACCTCACTTGTGTGGGTAGGCCTAGCGCCCGCTACTGGAAACGCCCCAAAGCGCAACGTGGACACATCCACATTTTTGGAAGAAAACAGAGGTGTTTTTTGCGAAGTGCCTACCTGTAGATTTTGGCCTCTAGCTCAGCCGGCACCTAGGGAAACCTACCAAACCTGTGCATTTCTGAAAACTAGAGACCTAGGGGAATCCAAGGAGGGGTGACTTGTGGGGCTCGGACCAGGTTCTGTTACCCAGAAGCCTTTGCAAACCTCACAATTTGGTTAAAAAAACACATGTTCCTCACTATTCTGTGGCAGAAAGTTCTGGAATCTGAGAGGAGCCACAAATTTCCTCCCACCCAGCGTTCACCCAAGTCTCCCGATAAAAATGATACCTCACTTGTGTGGGTAGGCCTAGCGCCCGCGACAGGAAACGCCCCAAAGCGCAACGTGGACACATCCACATTTTTGGAAGAAAACAGAGGTGTTTTTTGCGAAGTGCCTACCTGTAGATTTTGGCTTCTAGCTCAGCCGGCACCTAGGGAAACCTACCAAACCTGTGCATTTCTGAAAACTAGAGACCTAGGGGAATCCACGGAGGGGTGACTTGCGGGGCTCGGACCAGGTTCTGTTACCCAGAAGCCTTTGCAAACCTCAAAATTTGGCTAAAAAAACACATGTTCCTCACATTTCTGTGGCAGAAAGTTCTGGAATCTGAGAGGAGCCACAAATTTCCTTCTACCCAGCGTTCCTCCAAGTCTCCCGATAAAAACGATACCTCACTTGTGTGGGTAGGCCTAGCGCCCGCTACTGGAAACGCCCCAAAGCGCAACGTGGACACATCCACATTTTTGGAAGAAAACAGAGGTGTTTTTTGCGAAGTGCCTACCTGTAGATTTTGGCCTCTAGCTCAGCCGGCACCTAGGGAAACCTACCAAAACTGTGCATTTCTGAAAACTAGAGACCTAGGGGAATCCACGGAGGGGTGACTTGCGGGGCTCGGACCAGGTTCTGTTACCCAGAAGCCTTTGCAAACCTCAAAATTTGGCTAAAAAAACACATGTTCCTCACATTTCTGTGGCAGAAAGTTCTGGAATCAGAGAGGAGCCACAAATTTCCTTCCACTCAGCATTCCCCAAAGTCTCCCGATAAAAATGATACCTCACTTGTGTGGGTAGGCCTAGCGCCCGCGACAGGAAACGCCCCAAAGCGCAACGTGGACACATCCAAATTTTTGGAAGAAAACAGAGGTGTTTTTTGCGAAGTGCCTACCTGTAGATTTTGGCCTCTAGCTCACCCGGCACCTAGGGAAACCTACCAAACCTGTACATTTCTGAAAACTAGAGACCTAGGGGAATCCAAAGAGGGGTGACTTGTGGGGCTCGGACCATGTTCTGTTACCCAGAATCCTTTGCAAACCTCAAAATTTGGCTAAAAAAACACATGTTCCTCACATTTCTGTGGCAGAAAGTTCTGGAATCTGAGAGGAGCCACAAATTTCCTTCTACCCAGCGTTCCTCCAAGTCTCCCGATAAAAATGATACCTCACTTGTGTGGGTAGGCCTAGCGCCCGCTACTGGAAACGCCCCAAAGCGCAACGTGGACACATCCACATTTTTGGAAGAAAACAGAGGTGTTTTTTGCGACGTGCCTACCTGTAGATTTTGGCTTCTAGCTCAGCCGGCACCTAGGGAAACCTACCAAACCTGTGCATTTCTGAAAACTAGAGACCTAGGGGAATCCAAGGAGGGGTGACTTGTGGGGCTCGGACCAGGTTCTGTTACCCAGAAGCCTTTGCAAACCTCACAATTTGGTTAAAAAAACATATGTTCCTCACTATTCTGTGGCAGAAAGTTCTGGAATCTGAGAGGAGCCACAAATTTCCTCCCACCCAGCGTTCACCCAAGTCTCCCGATAAAAATGATACCTCACTTGTGTGGGTAGGCCTAGCGCCCGCGACACGAAACGCCCCAAAGCGCAACGTGGACACATCAACATTTTTGGAAGAAAACAGAGGTGTTTTTTGCGAAGTGCCTACCTGTAGATTTTGGCCTCTAGCTCAGCCGGCACCTAGGGAAACCTACCAAACCTGTGCATTTCTGAAAACTAGAGACCTAGGGGAATCCAAAGAGGGGTGACTTGCGGGGCTCGGACCAGGTTCTGTTACCCAGAATCCTTTGCAAACCTCAAAATTTGGCTAAAAAAACACATGTTCCTCACATTTCTGTGGCAGAAAGTTCTGGAATCAGAGAGGAGCCACAAATTTCCTCCACCCAGCGTTCCTCCAAGTCTCCCGATAAAAATGATACCTCACTTGTGTGGGTAGGCCTAGCGCCCGCGACAGGAAACGCCCCAAAGCGCAACGTGGACACATCCACATTTTTGGAAGAAAACAGAGGTGTTTTTTTGCGAATTGCCTACCTGTAGATTTTGGCTTCTAGCTCAGCCGGCACCTAGGGAAACCTACCAAACCTGTGCATTTCTGAAAACTAGAGACATAGGGGAATCTAAGGAGGGGTGACTTGCGGGGTTCGGACCAGGTTCTGTTACCCAGAAGCCTTTGCAAACCTCAAAAATTTGGCTAAAAAAACACATGTTCCTCACATTTCTGTGGCAGAAAGTTCTGGAATCTGAGAGGAGCCACAAATTTCCTTCTACCCAGCGTTCCTCCAAGTCTCCCGATAAAAATGATACCTCACTTGTGTGGGTAGGCCTAGCGCCCGCTACTGGAAACGCTGCAAAGCGCAACGTGGACACATCCACATTTTTGGAAGAAAACAGAGGTGTTTTTTGCGACGTGCCTACCTGTAGATTTTGGCCTCTAGCTCAGCCGGCACCTAGGGAAACCTACCAAACCTGTGCATTTCTGAAAACTAGAGACCTAGGGGAATCCAAGGAGGGGTGACTTGTGGGGCTCGGACCAGGTTCTGTTACCCAGAAGCCTTTGCAAACCTCACAATTTGGTTAAAAAAACACATGTTCCTCACTATTCTGTGGCAGAAAGTTCTGGAATCTGAGAGGAGCCACAAATTTCCTCCCACCCAGCGTTCACCCAAGTCTCCCGATAAAAATGATACCTCACTTGTGTGGGTAGGCCTAGCGCCCGCGACAGGAAACGCCCCAAAGCGCAACGTGGACACATCCACATTTTTGGAAGAAAACAGAGGTGTTTTTTTGCGAATTGCCTACCTGTAGATTTTGGCTTCTAGCTCAGCCGGCACCTAGGGAAACCTACCAAACCTGTGCATTTCTGAAAACTAGAGACATAGGGGAATCTAAGGAGGGGTGACTTGCGGGGTTCGGACCAGGTTCTGTTACCCAGAAGCCTTTGCAAACCTCAAAAATTTGGCTAAAAAAACACATGTTCCTCACATTTCTGTGGCAGAAAGTTCTGGAATCTGAGAGGAGCCACAAATTTCCTTCTACCCAGCGTTCCTCCAAGTCTCCCGATAAAAATGATACCTCACTTGTGTGGGTAGGCCTAGCGCCCGCTACTGGAAACGCTGCAAAGCGCAACGTGGACACATCCACATTTTTGGAAGAAAACAGAGGTGTTTTTTGCGACGTGCCTACCTGTAGATTTTGGCCTCTAGCTCAGCCGGCACCTAGGGAAACCTACCAAACCTGTGCATTTCTGAAAACTAGAGACCTAGGGGAATCCAAGGAGGGGTGACTTGTGGGGCTCGGACCAGGTTCTGTTACCCAGAAGCCTTTGCAAACCTCACAATTTGGTTAAAAAAACACATGTTCCTCACTATTCTGTGGCAGAAAGTTCTGGAATCTGAGAGGAGCCACAAATTTCCTCCCACCCAGCGTTCACCCAAGTCTCCCGATAAAAATGATACCTCACTTGTGTGGGTAGGCCTAGCGCCCGCGACAGGAAACGCCCCAAAGCGCAACGTGGACACATCCACATTTTTGGAAGAAAACAGAGGTGTTTTTTGCGAAGTGCCTACCTGTAGATTTTGGCTTCTAGCTCAGCCGGCACCTAGGGAAACCTACCAAACCTGTGCATTTCTGAAAACTAGAGACCTAGGGGAATCCACGGAGGGGTGACTTGCGGGGCTCGGACCAGGTTCTGTTACCCAGAAGCCTTTGCAAACCTCAAAATTTGGCTAAAAAAAACACATGTTCCTCACATTTCTGTGGCAGAAAATTCTGGAATCAGAGAGGAGCCACAAATTTCCTTCCACTCAGCATTCCCCCAAGTCTCCCGATAAAAATGATACCTCACTTGGGTGGGTAGGCCTAGCGCCCGCGACAGGAAACGCCCCAAAGCGCAACGTGGACACATCCAAATTTTTGGAAGAAAACAGAGGTGTTTTTTGCGAAGTGCCTACCTGTAGATTTTGGCCTCTAGCTCAGCCGGCACCAAGGGAAACCTACCAAATCTGTGCATTTCTGAAAACTAGAGACCTAGGGGAATCGAAAGAGGGGTGACTTGTGGGGCTCGGACCAGGTTCTGTTACCCAGAATCCTTTGCAAACCTCAAAATTTGGCTAAAAAAACACATGTTCCTCACATTTCTGTGGCAGAAAGTTCTGGAATCAGAGAGGAGCCATAAATTTCCTTCCACCCAGCGTTCCTCCAAGTCTCCCGATAAAAATGATACCTCACTTGTGTGGGTAGGCCTAGCGCCCGCTACAGGAAACACGCCAAAGCGCAACGTGGACTCATCCACATTTTTGGAAGAAAACAGAGGTGTTTTTTGCGAAGTGCCTACCTGTAGATTTTGGCCTCTAGCTCAGCCGGCACCTAGGGAAACCTACCAAACCTGTGCATTTCTGAAAACTAGAGACCTAGGGGAATCCAAGATGGGGTGACTTGTGGGGCACGGACCAGGTTCTGTTACCCAGAATCCTTTGCACACCTCAAAATTTGGTTAAAAAAATAAAACACATGTTCCTCACATTTCTGTGGCAGAAAGTTCTGGAATCTGAGAGGAGCCACAAATTTCCTTCCACCCAGCGTTTCCCCAAGTCTCTCGATAAAAATGATACCTCACTTGTGTGGGTAGGCCTAGCACCCGCGACAGGAAACGCCCCAAAGCGCAACGTGGACACATCCAAATATTTGGAAGAAAACAGAGGTGTTTTTTGCGAAGTGCCTACCTGTAGATTTTGGCCTCTAGCTCAGCCGGCACCTAGGGAAACCTACCAAACCTGTGCATTTCTGAAAACTAGAGACCTAGGGGAATCCAAGGACTGGTGACTTGCGGGGCTCGGACCAGGTTCTGTTACCCAGAATCCTTTGCAAACCTCAAAATTTGGCTAAAAAAACACATGTTCCTCACATTTCTGTGGCAGAAAGTTCTGGAATCTGAGAGGAGCCACAAGTGTTCTTCCACCCAGCGTTCCTCCAAGTCTCCCGATAAAAATGATACCTCACTTGTGTGGGTAGGCCTAGCACCCGCGACAGGAAATGCCCCAAAGCGCAACGTGGACACATCCACATTTTTGGAAGAAAACAGAGGTGTTTTTTGCGAAGTGCCTACCTGTAGATTTTGGCCTCTAGCTCAGCCGGCACCTAGGGAAACCTACCAAACCTGTGAATTTCTGAAAACTAGAGACCTAGGGGAATCCAAGATGGGGTGAATTGTAGGGCTCGGACCAGGTTCTGTTACCCAGAATCCTTTGCAAACCTCAAAATTTGGCTAAAAAAACACATGTTCCTCACATTTCTGTGGCAGAAAGTTCTGCAATCTGAGAGGAGCCACAAATTTCCTCCCACCCAGCGTTCACCCAAGTCTCCCGATAAAAATGATACCTCACTTGTGTGGGTAGGCCTAGCGCCCGCTACAGGAAACGCCCCAAAGCGCAACGTGGACACATCCAAATATAGGGAAGAAAACAGAGGTGTTTTTTGCGAAGTGCCTACCTGTAGATTTTGGCCTCTAGCTCAGCCGGCACCTAGGGAAACCTACCAAACCTGTACATTTCTGAAAACTAGAGACCTAGGGGAATCCAAAGAGGGGTGACTTGCGGGGCTCGGACTAGGTTCTGTTACCCAGAATCCTTTGCAAACCTCAAAATTTGGCTAAAAAAACACATGTTCCTCACATTTCTGTGGCAGAAAGTTCTGGAATCTGAGAGGAGCCACAAATTTCCTTCTACCCAGCGTTCCTCCAAGTCTCCCGATAAAAATGATACCTCACTTGTGTGGGTAGGCCTAGCGCCCGCTACTGGAAACGCCCTAAAGCGCAACGTGGACACATCCACATTTTTGGAAGAAAACAGAGGTGTTTTTTGCGACTTGCCTGCCTGTAGATTTTGGCCTCTAGCTCAGCCGGCACCTAGGGAAACCTACCAAACCTGTGCATTTCTGAAAACTAGAGACCTAGGGGAATCCAAGGAGGGGTGAATTGTGGGGCTCGGACCAGGTTCTGTTACCCAGAAGCCTTTGCAAACCTCACAATTTGGCGAAAAAAACACATGTTCCTCACTATTCTGTGGCAGAAAGTTCTGGAATCTGAGAGGAGCCACAAATTTCCTTCCACCCAGCGTTCACCCAAGTCTCCCGATAAAAATGATACCTCACTTGTGTGGGTAGGCCTAGCGCCCGCTACAGGAAACGCCCCAAAGCGCAACGTGGACACAACCAAATTTTGGGAAGAAAACAGAGGTGTTTTTTGCGAAGTGCCTACCTGTAGATTTTGGCCTCTAGCTCAGCCGGCACCTAGGGAAACCTACCAAACCTGTGCATTTCTGAAAACTAGAGACCTAGGGGAATACAAGATGGGGTGACTTGCGGGGCTCGGACCAGGTTCTGTTACCCAGAATCCTTTGCAAACCTCAAAATTTTGCTAAAAAAACACATGTTCCTCACTTTTCTGTGGCAGAAAGTTCTGGAATCTGAGAGGAGCCACAAATTTACTTCCACCCAGCGTTCCCCCAAGTCTCCCGATAAAAATGATACCTCACTTGTGTGGGTAGGCCTAGCGCCCGCGACAGGAAACGCCCCAAAGCGCAACGTGGACACATCCAAATTTTTGGAAGAAAACAGAGGTGTTTTTTGCGAAGTGCCTACCTGTAGATTTTGGCCTCTAGCTCAGCCAGCACCTAGGGAAACCTACCAAACCTGTGCATTTCTGAAAACTAGAGACCTAGGGAAATCCAAGGAGCGGTGACTTGCGGGGCTCGGACCAGGTTCTGTTACCCAGAATCCTTTGCAAACCTCAAAATTTGGCTAAAAAAAACACATGTTCCTCACATTTCTGTGGCAGAAAATTCTGGAATCAGAGAGGAGCCACAAATTTCCTTCCACTCAGCATTCCCCGAAGTCTCCCGATAAAAATGATACCTCACTTGTGTGGGTAGGCCTAGCGCCCGCTACAGGAAACGCCCCAAAGCGCAACGTGGACACAACCAAATTTTGGGAAGAAAACAGAGGTGTTTTTTGCGAAGTGCCTACCTGTAGATTTTGGCCTCTAGCTCAGCCGGCACCTAGGGAAACCTACCAAACCTGTGCATTTCTGAAAACTAGAGACCTAGGGGAATCCAAGATGGGGTGACTTGCGGGGCTCGGACCAGGTTCTGTTACCCAGAATCCTTTGCAAACCTCAAAATTTTGCTATAAAAACACATGTTCCTCACTTTTCTGTGGCAGAAAGTTCTGGAATCTGAGAGGAGCCACAAATTTACTTCCACCCAGCGTTCCCCCAAGTCTCCCGATAAAAATGATACCTCACTTGTGTGGGTAGGCCTAGCGCCCGCGACAGGAAACGCCCCAAAGCGCAACGTGGACACATCCAAATTTTTGGAAGAAAACAGAGGTGTTTTTTGCGAAGTGCCTACCTGTAGATTTTGGCCTCTAGCTCAGCCGGCACCTAGGGAAACCTACCAAACCTGTGCATTTCTGAAAACTAGAGACCTAGGGAAATCCAAGGAGCGGTGACTTGCGGGGCTCGGACCAGGTTCTGTTACCCAGAATCCTTTGCAAACCTCAAAATTTGGCTAAAAAAAACACATGTTCCTCACATTTCTGTGGCAGAAAATTCTGGAATCAGAGAGGAGCCACAAATTTCCTTCCACTCAGCATTCCCCCAAGTCTCCCGATAAAAATGATACCTCACTTGGGTGGGTAGGCCTAGCGCCCGCGACAGGAAACGCCCCAAAGCGCAACGTGGACACATCCAAATTTTTGGAAGAAAACAGAGGTGTTTTTTGCGAAGTGCCTACCTGTAGATTTTGGCCTCTAGCTCAGCCGGCACCAAGGGAAACCTACCAAATCTGTGCATTTCTGAAAACTAGAGACCTAGGGGAATCGAAAGAGGGGTGACTTGTGGGGCTCGGACCAGGTTCTGTTACCCAGAATCCTTTGCAAACCTCAAAATTGGGCTAAAAAAACACATGTTCCTCACATTTCTGTGGCAGAAAGTTCTGGAATCAGAGAGGAGCCATAAATTTCCTTCCACCCAGCGTTCCTCCAAGTCTCCCGATAAAAATGATACCTCACTTGTGTGGGTAGGCCTAGCGCCCGCTACAGGAAACACGCCAAAGCGCAACGTGGACTCATCCACATTTTTGGAAGAAAACAGAGGTGTTTTTTGCGAAGTGCCTACCTGTAGATTTTGGCCTCTAGCTCAGCCGGCACCTAGGGAAACCTACCAAACCTGTGCATTTCTGAAAACTAGAGACCTAGGGGAATCCAAGATGGGGTGACTTGTGGGGCACGGACCAGGTTCTGTTACCCAGAATCCTTTGCACACCTCAAAATTTGGTTAAAAAAATAAAACACATGTTCCTCACATTTCTGTGGCAGAAAGTTCTGGAATCTGAGAGGAGCCACAAATTTCCTTCCACCCAGCGTTTCCCCAAGTCTCTCGATAAAAATGATACCTCACTTGTGTGGGTAGGCCTAGCACCCGCGACAGGAAACGCCCCAAAGCGCAACGTGGACACATCCAAATATTTGGAAGAAAACAGAGGTGTTTTTTGCGAAGTGCCTACCTGTAGATTTTGGCCTCTAGCTCAGCCGGCACCTAGGGAAACCTACCAAACCTGTGCATTTCTGAAAACTAGAGACCTAGGGGAATCCAAGGACTGGTGACTTGCGGGGCTCGGACCAGGTTCTGTTACCCAGAATCCTTTGCAAACCTCAAAATTTGGCTAAAAAAACACATGTTCCTCACATTTCTGTGGCAGAAAGTTCTGGAATCTGAGAGGAGCCACAAGTGTTCTTCCACCCAGCGTTCCTCCAAGTCTCCCGATAAAAATGATACCTCACTTGTGTGGGTAGGCCTAGCGCCCGCTACTGGAAACGCCCCAAAGCGCAACGTGGACACATCCACATTTTTGGAAGAAAACAGAGGTGTTTTTTGCGACGTGCCTACCTGTAGATTTTGGCTTCTAGCTCAGCCGGCACCTAGGGAAACCTACCAAACCTGTGCATTTCTGAAAACTAGAGACCTAGGGGAATCCAAGGAGGGGTGACTTGTAGGGCTCGGACCAGGTTCTGTTACCCAGAATCCTTTGCAAACCTCAAAATTTGGCTAAAAAAACACATGTTCCTCACATTTCTGTGGCAGAAAGTTCTGGAATCTGAGAGGAGCCACAAATTTCCTCCCACCCAGCGTTCACCCAAGTCTCCCGATAAAAATGATACCTCACTTGTGTGGGTAGGCCTAGCGCCCGCTACAGGAAACGCCCCAAAGCGCAACGTGGACACTTCCAAATATAGGGAAGAAAACAGAGGTGTTTTTTGCGAAGTGCCTACCTGTAGATTTTGGCCTCTAGCTCAGCCGGCACCTAGGGAAACCTTCCAAACCTGTGCATTTCTGAAAACTAGAGACCTAGGGGAATCCAAAGAGGGGTGACTTGCGGGGCTCCGACCAGGTTCTGTTACCCAGAATCCTTTGCAAACCTCAAAATTTGGCTAAAAAAACACATGTTCCTCACATTTCTGTGGCAGAAAGTTCTGGAATCAGAGAGGAGCCACAAATTTATTTCCACCCAGCGTTCCTCCAAGTCTCCCGATATAAATGATACCTCACTTGTGTGGGTAGGCCTAGCGCCCGCGACAGGAAACGCCCCAAAGCGCAACGTGGACACATCCACATTTTTGGAAGAAAACAGAGGTGTTTTTTTGCGAATTGCCTACCTGTAGATTTTGGCTTCTAGCTCAGCCGGCACCTAGGGAAACCTACCAAACCTGTGCATTTCTGAAAACTAGAGACATAGGCAAATCCAAGGAGGGGTGACTTGCGGGGCTCGGACCAGGTTCTGTTACCCAGAAGCCTTAGCAAACCTCAAAATTTTGCTAAAAAAACACATGTTCCTCACATTTCTGTGGCAGAAAGTTCTGGAATCTGAGAGGAGCCACAAATTTCCTCCCACCCAGCGTTCACCCAAGTCTCCCGATAAAAATGATACCTCACTTGTGTGGGTAGGCCTAGCGCCCGCGACAGGAAACGCCCCAAAGCGCAACGTGGACACATCCACATTTTTGGAAGAAAACAGAGGTGTTTTTTGCTAAGTGCCTACCTGTAGATTTTGGCTTCTAGCTCAGCCGGCACCTAGGGAAACCTACCAAACCTGTGCATTTCTGAAAACTAGAGACCTAGGGGAATCCACGGAGGGGTGACTTGCGGGGCTCGGACCACGTTCTGTTACCCAGAATCCTTTGCAAACCTCAAAATTTTGCTAAAAAAACACATGTTCCTCACTTTTCTGTGGCAGAAAGTTCTGGAATCTGAGAGGAGCCACAAATTTACTTCCACCCAGCGTTCCTCCAAGTCTCCCGATAAAAATGATACCTCACTTGTGTGGGTAGGCCTAGCGCCCGCGACAGGAAACGCCCCAAAGCGCAACGTGGACACATCCAAATTTTTGGAAGAAAACAGAGGTGTTTTTTGCGAAGTGCCTACCTGTAGATTTTGGCCTCTAGCTCAGCCGGCACCTAGGGAAACCTACCAAACCTGTGCATTTCTGAAAACTAGAGACCTAGGGAAATCCAAGGAGCGGTGACTTGCGGGGCTCGGACCAGGTTCTGTTACCCAGAATCCTTTGCAAACCTCAAAATTTGGCTAAAAAAAACACATGTTCCTCACATTTCTGTGGCAGAAAATTCTGGAATCAGAGAGGAGCCACAAATTTCCTTCCACTCAGCATTCCCCCAAGTCTCCCGATAAAAATGATACCTCACTTGTGTGGGTAGGCCTAGCGCCCGCTACAGGAAACGCCCCAAAGCGCAACGTGGACACAACCAAATTTTGGGAAGAAAACAGAGGTGTTTTTTGCGAAGTGCCTACCTGTAGATTTTGGCCTCTAGCTCAGCCGGCACCTAGGGAAACCTACCAAACCTGTGCATTTCTGAAAACTAGAGACCTAGGGGAATCCAAGATGGGGTGACTTGCGGGGCTCGGACCAGGTTCTGTTACCCAGAATCCTTTGCAAACCTCAAAATTTTGCTAAAAAAACACATGTTCCTCACTTTTCTGTGGCAGAAAGTTCTGGAATCTGAGAGGAGCCACAAATTTACTTCCACCCAGCGTTCCCCCAAGTCTCCCGATAAAAATGATACCTCACTTGTGTGGGTAGGCCTAGCGCCCGCGACAGGAAACGCCCCAAAGCGCAACGTGGACACATCCAAATTTTTGGAAGAAAACAGAGGTGTTTTTTGCGAAGTGCCTACCTGTAGATTTTGGCCTCTAGCTCAGCCGGCACCTAGGGAAACCTACCAAACCTGTGCATTTCTGAAAACTAGAGACCTAGGGAAATCCAAGGAGCGGTGACTTGCGGGGCTCGGACCAGGTTCTGTTACCCAGAATCCTTTGCAAACCTCAAAATTTGGCTAAAAAAAACACATGTTCCTCACATTTCTGTGGCAGAAAATTCTGGAATCAGAGAGGAGCCACAAATTTCCTTCCACTCAGCATTCCCCCAAGTCTCCCGATAAAAATGATACCTCACTTGGGTGGGTAGGCCTAGCGCCCGCGACAGGAAACGCCCCAAAGCGCAACGTGGACACATCCAAATTTTTGGAAGAAAACAGAGGTGTTTTTTGCGAAGTGCCTACCTGTAGATTTTGGCCTCTAGCTCAGCCGGCACCAAGGGAAACCTACCAAATCTGTGCATTTCTGAAAACTAGAGACCTAGGGGAATCGAAAGAGGGGTGACTTGTGGGGCTCGGACCAGGTTCTGTTACCCAGAATCCTTTGCAAACCTCAAAATTTGGCTAAAAAAACACATGTTCCTCACATTTCTGTGGCAGAAAGTTCTGGAATCAGAGAGGAGCCATAAATTTCCTTCCACCCAGCGTTCCTCCAAGTCTCCCGATAAAAATGATACCTCACTTGTGTGGGTAGGCCTAGCGCCCGCTACAGGAAACACGCCAAAGCGCAACGTGGACTCATCCACATTTTTGGAAGAAAACAGAGGTGTTTTTTGCGAAGTGCCTACCTGTAGATTTTGGCCTCTAGCTCAGCCGGCACCTAGGGAAACCTACCAAACCTGTGCATTTCTGAAAACTAGAGACCTAGGGGAATCCAAGATGGGGTGACTTGTGGGGCACGGACCAGGTTCTGTTACCCAGAATCCTTTGCACACCTCAAAATTTGGTTAAAAAAATAAAACACATGTTCCTCACATTTCTGTGGCAGAAAGTTCTGGAATCTGAGAGGAGCCACAAATTTCCTTCCACCCAGCGTTTCCCCAAGTCTCTCGATAAAAATGATACCTCACTTGTGTGGGTAGGCCTAGCACCCGCGACAGGAAACGCCCCAAAGCGCAACGTGGACACATCCAAATATTTGGAAGAAAACAGAGGTGTTTTTTGCGAAGTGCCTACCTGTAGATTTTGGCCTCTAGCTCAGCCGGCACCTAGGGAAACCTACCAAACCTGTGCATTTCTGAAAACTAGAGACCTAGGGGAATCCAAGGACTGGTGACTTGCGGGGCTCGGACCAGGTTCTGTTACCCAGAATCCTTTGCAAACCTCAAAATTTGGCTAAAAAAAACACATGTTCCTCACATTTCTGTGGCAGAAAATTCTGGAATCAGAGAGGAGCCACAAATTTCCTTCCACTCAGCATTCCCCCAAGTCTCCCGATAAAAATGATACCTCACTTGTGTGGGTAGGCCTAGCGCCCGCTACAGGAAACGCCCCAAAGCGCAACGTGGACACAACCAAATTTTGGGAAGAAAACAGAGGTGTTTTTTGCGAAGTGCCTACCTGTAGATTTTGGCCTCTAGCTCAGCCGGCACCTAGGGAAACCTACCAAACCTGACCATTTCTGAAAACTAGAGACCTAGGGGAATCCAAGATGGGGTGACTTGCGGGGCTCGGACCAGGTTCTGTTACCCAGAATCCTTTGCAAACCTCAAAATTTTGCTAAAAAAACACATGTTCCTCACTTTTCTGTGGCAGAAAGTTCTGGAATCTGAGAGGAGCCACAAATTTACTTCCACCCAGCGTTCCCCCAAGTCTCCCGATAAAAATGATACCTCACTTGTGTGGGTAGGCCTAGCGCCGGCGACAGGAAACGCCCCAAAGCGCAACGTGGACACATCCAAATTTTTGGAAGAAAACAGAGGTGTTTTTTGCGAAGTGCCTACCTGTAGATTTTGGCCTCTAGCTCAGCCGGCACCTAGGGAAACCTACCAAACCTGTGCATTTCTGAAAACTAGAGACCTAGGGAAATCCAAGGAGCGGTGA